>NW_024609419.1:57500-100000 GCF_018296145.1 Oncorhynchus tshawytscha | reverse complement strand
ATCACAGGTGGAGACACAGCTTTCGTTTATTGACGAGCCAGGAGAGGGTTGTGCCATGGCTCACTACAGCATGGTAGAGCAAACCACCGTCCAAAAGGGCATTGTTCGGCCGAAGCAAAGTCCGGCAACCAGCGAGTTCACTCCGATGACACGTGACTCACCTGACAGGCACCCTAGCTTTATCACTGTCCGACCAGAACCTGATCACGTCATAGTGAGGGCAAAAACATCCGGCATGTTCATGCCAGTTACCCCCCAGTCCCCTGGCCAAGACACAACACTGTATTCACATCTGACTAACTACAGACCTCTGACTCCTGATTCAGAAATGGAGTGCCTGTCACCTGACTCTCTACGGGGTCTCTTACCCATGGAAGAAGGGTTCATTACCGTAGCTAGACTTTCATCCCCTGAGTCCGTAATGTCCATTGGCGCCTACAGGGCAATTTCGCCTGACTCCCCTCTCCGCGAGCGTAGGGTAATGTCTCCAGATTCTGCCAGGGCATTCCGTGAAAGCAGGCCTCTTTCTCCCGGGTCGGATGGGTCTAGATTTTCATCCAAGGTTAAAGCCTACATTATAGAGAGTAGAGAACCGTCATACTCTCCTTCAGACATATACAAGGGTAAAAAGGATTCCTGTGATTCAGAGATAGCAGATAGTGCTCTTGGTACCCTCTCTCCTTCCCACACCGATATCACCCGGAGTCCCCTCTCTCCTTACTACCCAGATAGCATCCGGAGTCCCCTCTCCCCTTCCTACACCGATATTATCCGGAGACCCTTCTCTCCTTACCATTCAGACAGTGTTCTGAGTTCCCTATCCCCTGTGTCCTCTGAGGTGTTTTCTGATGACATATGGTCCCCATCGCCAGAGTTGTATGAATTGGTGACTGAGAGTAGGACCCTGTCCCCGAACTCCCCAGTACCTGAGTATGACACACCTGTATCTGAAACACCTGTACCTGACACACCTGTACCTGAGGCACCTGTACCTGACACACCTGCACCTGAGACACCTTTACCGGAGACTGATAGTATCATGATCCTAGGAAACTATAGGTCGTGGTCACCTGGCCACCTGTCGTGGTCAGCTGTGACATCAGAGATGGGCTATGCAGATCTGTTGTTCACTGAGTGCAGAGCATCCTCCCCAGAGTCTGTTACTTTGTTGGATGAGTATAGGCAGCTTTCACCTAACTCGCCGGCTCCTCAACACACACCCTCAGTGCTTGAGGAAAGTTCACTGTGTGATTCAATAGATAGATCCTTTTCACCTGAATCTTTTACTTCAGACCTAGACTATTCTGAGCTCTGTCTTGAGGAATTGTATGCCGTGGAAAGACCTGATTCTCCTAATTCAATATTGTCAGAAGTAGATACAGTAGCTGAAAGAGACTTGGCAAAACATAGACCACCGTCACCGGGATCTGATCCAGATAGTGAAACAGAAATGGAATGGGAGTTCATCCAGTTGTCGTCCCTTCCTGAGCACAGATCCCAGATCTGTACAGATCTCAGATCTCCTGAGTCATTCGGTTCAGACAGTGATGGAGTCCTTATATATCTTGACCATTTATTAACTGACACGAGGCCACCTTCACCTAAATCTGATACGTTGTTGGATGATTGTAGGCCCTTCTCTCCCGACTCTCCACTTCCTGAGTTTAGTTTGCCGTTAGCTGAATATAAAACGTATCCGTCTAGAAGTAGACCCTCCTCACCAGCCTCAGTAACATCAGAATTTGAGTACTCTAGTTTAAGTCATGGAGAATCAGTAACTGAAAACCGATCGGAATCACCAGATCCGTGCATGTTACAAATTCCACAGTATAGAGCTCACTTCCTTGATTATGTAGTTCCTGTAAAAAAATACTCATCGGCAATAGAAATTGGTGAATTGAAATTCAGACCCCTGTCACCAGAATCAGTGACTTCAGAAGATGAGCATTCCTTCCTTGAGCTCTTGTTTTCCCAGTCTAGGCCATCCTCTCCAGAGTCTGTTGCATCATTTGATGAGTACAGGCTCCTCTCTCCTGACTCTCCAGTTCCTCACTTCATGCCTCAATGTTGCGATTGTTATTTATCTTTCACTGGAAGTAGATGTTCATCACCAGAATCAGTAACTTCAGATATTGAATTCTCTGAGTTCTGTCTTGAGGAACTGTTTGCTGAAGACAGAGCAGATTCACCTGAATCATTTATATCAGAGAGTGAATTTGTTGAGTCAGTTGAAAGAGGTCTAATGAAACTCAGACCCTGGTCACCAGATTCAGTAACTTCAGAAGGTGATTATACCTTCCTTGAGCTCTTGGTTGCTGAGTCTAGACCATCTTCACCTGATTCTATCACTTCAAATGACGAATATCGAGCTCTATCTCCTGATTCCCCAATCCCACAATTTAGACCCACAATAATTGAGTCGTCAGTGTCATTGTTTAGCAGATCTTCGTCTGCTATTTCAGTAACTTCAGACATTGAAGGATCTGGCTTCTATCTTGAGGATTTTGTCAATGAAGAGAGGCCATATTCTCCAGAATCTTTTGTGTCAGAGAGTGAAATTGTAGAAGCAGCTGAAGGAGGTTTCATCAAATTCAGACCCCTGTCACCAGAATCAGTAACTTCAGAAGATGGTTATACCTTCCTTGAGTTCTTGTTTGCAGAGTCTAGACCATCTTCACCTGAATCTGTAACATCATTTGATGAGTACAGGCCTCTCTCTCCTGACTCTCCTATTCCTGAGTTCAGATCACATTGTTGTGATTATTATTTGCTATTCACAGAAGATAGATCTTCGTCACCACAATCAGTCACCTCAGACATTGAATTATCTGGATTTAGCCTTGAGGAATTGGTTGTTGAGGAAAGAGCAGATTCTCCTGAATCGATATATTCAGACAGTGAATTTCTGGATCAATTGGAAGCAGAACTTGTTCCTCCAGTCTTGCATGAATCAGCTTCTCCAGTTTCTGATTCTCTCCCTCACTCTATTCAATCTGAAACATCTATTAACAAATGCATCTTACCTGCCTTAGTCCAGTCTGAATCTGTGCACAGAGAAACCAAAACAGACATATTATCTTCCACAACAATGGCAACAGAAGTCTCTGTTGAGGCTAAAACCACATTGTCAGTTGCAGCTAAAACAGCATTTATACAGCTTGACTTGAGTGATCAGAAAGGTTGGTCAGTATTGCCAGCTGCTGTAATGATGCCAGTAAAGCAGGAGCCAGCTAATTCTCTTGATGAGGGAGATAAAGGCAGTATGATACACCAAGATACATCTGAAGTCAAACCTTTATCTCCTCAGTCAGTCTTGTCAGAAAGTTGTTCACAATTCAGACATGGACATTGTGATTATTACTTGTTGTACAATGAGAGTATTTCTCCGATACCTGAATCTGAAACAAGATTTGAAGATCATAGACCTCTTTCTCCTGACTCACCTAATACACAATCCAGACCTGGACATTGTGATTATTATTTGTTGTACGATGTGTGTAGGTCTACATCACCTTTGTCTGTAACTTCAGACCTTGAATATTGTGGTTTGTACCGACCAGATTCCCCTTCAGATAGTGCATTTACAGTGACAGATCAAAGTAGCCTATCTGAGTATTTATCACTCTCACCAGACTCAATTACTTCAGAAGGGGACTTTACCTTCCTTGAGCTCTTGTTTTCTGAGTCTAGGCCATCCTCTCCAGAGTCTGTTGCATCATTTGATGAGTACAGGCTCCTCTCTCCTGACTCTCCAGTTCCTCACTTCATGCCTCAATGTTGCGATTGTTATTTGTCTTTCACTGGAAGTAGATGTTCATCACCAGAATCAGTAGCTTCAGATATTGAATTCTCTGAGTTCTGTCTTGAGGAACTGTTTGCTGAAGACAGAGCAGATTCACCTGAATCATTTATATCAGAGAGTGAATTTGTTGAGTCAGTTGAAAGAGGTCTAATGAAACTCAGACGCTGGTCACCAGATTCAGTAACTTCAGAAGGTGATTATTCCTTCCTTGAGCTCTTTGTTGCTGAGTCTAGACCATCTTCACCTGATTCTATCACTTCAAATGACGAATATCGAGCTCTATCTCCTGATTCCCCAATCCCACAATTTAGACCCACAATAATTGAGCCGTCAGTGTTGTCATTCTTTAGCCGATCTTCATCACCTATTTCAGTAACTTCAGACATTGAAGGATCTGGCTTCTATATTGAGGAATTTTTCAAAGAAGAGAGACCATATTCTCCAGAATCTTGTGTGCCAGAGAATGAATTTGTAGAAGCAGCTGAAGGAGGTTTGATAAAATTCAGACCCCTGTCACCAGAATCAATAACTTCAGAAGATGGTTATACCTTCCTTGAGCTCTTGTTTGCAGAGTCTAGACCATCTTCACCTGAATCTGTAACATCATTTGATGAGTACAGGCCTCTCTCTCCTGACTCTCCTATTCCTGAGTTCAGATCACATTGTTGTGATTATTATTTGCTATTCACAGAAGATAGATCTTCGTCACCACAATCAGTCACCTCAGACATTGAATTCTCTGGATTTAGCCTTGATGACTTGATTGTTGAGGACAGAGCAGATTCTCCTGAATCAATATATTCAGACAGTGAGTTTCAGGATCATTTGGAAGCAGAACTTGTTCCAGTCTTGCATGAATCAGCTTCTCCAGTTTCTGATTCTCTCCCTCACTCTATTCAATCTGAAACATCTGTTAACAAATTAATCTCACCTGCATTAGTCCAGTCTGAATCTGTGCACAGAGAAATCAAAACAGGCCTATTATCTACCACAACAATGGCAACAGAAGTCTCTGTTGAGGCTAAAACCACATTGCCAGTTGCAGCTAAAACAGCATTTATACAGCTTGACTTGAGTGATGAGAAATGTTTGTCGTTATTACCAGTCACTGTAATGATGCCAGTTAACCAGGAGCCAGCTAATTCTCTTGATGAAGTAGATGAATACAATTTGAAACACCCAGATACATCTGATGTCAATACTTTACCTCCTGCGTCAGTCTTTTCAAAAAGTGGTTCACAATTCAGACATGGACATTGTGATTATTATTTGTTGTACGATGGGAGTATTTCTCCGATACCTGAATCTGTAACAAGATTTGAAGATCATACACCTCTTTCTCCTGACTCACCTAATACACAATCCAGACCTGGACATTGTGATTATTATTTGTTGTACGATGTGTGTAGGTCTACATCACCTTTGTCTGTAACTTCAGACCTTGAATATTGTGGTTTGTACCGACCAGATTCCCCTTCAGATAGTGAATTTACAGTGACAGATCAAAGTAGCCTATCTGAGTATAGACCACTCTCACCAGACTCAATTACTTCAGAAGGGGACTTTACCTTCCTTGAGCTCTTGTTTTCCGAGTCTAGGCCATCCTCTCCAGAGTCTGTTGCATCATTTGATGAGTACAGGCTCCTCTCTCCTGACTCTCCAGTTCCTCACTTCATGCCTCAATGTTGCGATTGTTATTTATCTTTCACTGGAAGTAGATGTTCATCACCAGAATCAGTAACTTCAGATATTGAATTCTCTGAGTTCTGTCTTGAGGAACTGTTTGCTGAAGACAGAGCAGATTCACCTGAATCATTTATATCAGAGAGTGAATTTGTTGAGTCAGTTGAAAGAGGTCTAATGAAACTCAGACGCTGGTCACCAGATTCAGTAACTTCAGAAGGTGATTATTCCTTCCTTGAGCTCTTGGTTGCTGAGTCTAGACCATCTTCACCTGATTCTATCACTTCAAATGATGAATATCGAGCTCTATCTCCTGATTCCCCAATCCCACAATTTAGACCCACAATAATTGAGTCGGCAGTGTCATTGTTTAGCAGATCTTCGTCACCTATTTCAGTAACTTCAGACATTGAAGAATCTGGCTTCTATCTTGAGGATTTTGTCAATGAAGAGAGGCCATATTCTCCAGAATCTTTTGTGTCAGAGAGTGAATTTGTAGAAGCAGCTGAAGGAGGTTTCATCAAATTCAGACCCCTGTCACCAGAATCAGTAACTTCAGAAGATGGTTATACCTTCCTTGAGCTCTTGTTTACAGAGTCTAGACCATCTTCACCTGAATCTGTAACATCATTTGATGAGTACAGGCCTCTCTCTCCTGACTCTCCTATTCCTGAGTTCAGATCACATTGTTGTGATTATTATTTGCTATTCACAGAAGATAGATCTTCGTCACCACAATCAGTCACCTCAGACATTGAATTCTCTGGATTTAGCCTTGAGGAATTGGTTGTTGAGGAAAGAGCAGATTCTCCTGAATCGATATATTCAGACAGTGAATTTCTGGATCAATTGGAAGCAGAACTTGTTCCTCCAGTCTTGCATGAATCAGCTTCTCCAGTTTCTGATTCTCTCCCTCACTCTATTCAATCTGAAACATCTATTAACAAATGCATCTTACCTGCCTTAGTCCAGTCTGAATCTGTGCACAGAGAAACCAAAACAGACATATTATCTTCCACAACAATGGCAACAGAAGTCTCTGTTGAGGCTAAAACCACATTGCCAGTTGCAGCTAAAACAGCATTTATACAGCTTGACTTGAGTGATGAGAAATGTTGGTCAGTATTGCCAGCTGTGTAATGATGCCAGTAAAGCAGGAGCCAGCTAATTCTCTTGATGAAGTAGATAAAGGCAGTATGAAACACCAAGATACATCTGATGTCAATACTTTACCTCCTGCGTCAGTCTTTTCAAAAGTGGTTCACAATTCAGACATGGACATTGTGATTATTATTTGTTTTACAATGGGAGTATTTCTCCGATACCTGAATCTGTAACAAGATTTGAAGATCATACACCTCTTTCTCCTGACTCACCTAATACACAATCCAGACCTGGACATTGTGATTATTATTTGTTGTACGATGTGTGTAGGTCTACATCACCTTTGTCTGTAACTTCAGACCTTGAATATTGTGGTTTGTACCGACCAGATTCCCCTTCAGATAGTGCATTTACAGTGACAGATCAAAGTAGCCTATCTGAGTATAGACCACTCTCACCAGACTCAATTACTTCAGAAGGGGACTTTACCTTCCTTGAGCTCTTGTTTTCCGAGTCTAGGCCATCCTCTCCAGAGTCTGTTGCATCATTTGATGAGTACAGGCTCCTCTCTCCTGACTCTCCAGTTCCTCACTTCATGCCTCAATGTTGCGATTGTTATTTATCTTTCACTGGAAGTAGATGTTCATCACCAGAATCAGTAGCTTCAGATATTGAATTCTCTGAGTTCTGTCTTGAGGAACTGTTTGCTGAAGACAGAGCAGATTCACCTGAATCATTTATATCAGAGAGTGAATTTGTTGAGTCAGTTGAAAGAAGTCTAATGAAACTCAGACCCTTGTCACCAGAATCAGTAACTTCAGAAGGTGATTATTCCTTCCTTGAGCTCTTGGTTGCTGAGTCTAGACCATCTTCACGTGATTCTACTACTTCAAAAGATGAATATCGAGCTCTATCTCCTGATTCCCCAATCCCACAATTTAGACCAACAATAATTGAGCCGTCAGTGTCGTCATTCTTTAGCCGATCTTCGTCACCTATTTCAGTAACTTCAGACATTGAAGGATCTGGCTTCTATTTCGAGGAATTTTTCAAAGAAGAGAGACCATATTCTCCAAAATCTTTTGTGCCAGAGAGTGAATTCATAGAAGCAACTGAAGGAGGTTTGATCAAATTCAGACCCGTGTCACCAGAATCAATAACATCAGAAGATGGTTATACCTTCCTTGAGCTCTTGTTTGCTGAGTCTAGACCATCTTCACCTGATTCTATCACTTCAAATTATGAATATCGAGCTCTATCTCCTGATTCCCCAATCCCACAATTTATACCCACAATAATTGAGTCGGCAGTGTCATTGTTTAGCAGATCTTCGTCACCTGTTTCAGTAACTTCAGACATTGAAGGATCTGGCTTCTATCTTGAGGAATTTTTCATTGAAGTGAGACCATATTCTCCAGAATCTTTTGTGTCAGAGAGTGAATTTGTAGAAGCAGCTGAAGGAGGTTTGATAAAATTCAGACCCCTGTCACCAGAATCGGTAACTTCAGAAGATGGTTATACCTTCCTTGAGTTCTTGTTTGCAGAATGTAGACCATCTTCACCTGAATCTGTAACATCATTTGATGAGTACAGGCCTCTCTCTCCAGACTCTCCTATTCCTGATTTCAGATCACATTGTTGTGATTATTATTTGCTATTCACAGAAGATAGATCTTCGTCACCACAATCAGTCACCTCAGACATTGAATTCTCTGGATTTAGCCTTGAGGAATTGATTGCTGAGGACAGAGCAGCTTCTCCTGAATCAATATATTCAGACAGTGAGTTTCAGGATCATTTGGAAGCAGAACTTGTTACAGTTTTGCATGAATCAGCTTCTCCAGTTTCTGATTCTCTCCCTCACTCTATTCAATCTGAAACATCTATCAACAAATTAATCTCACCTGCATTAGTCCAGTCTGAATCTGTGCACAGAGAAACCAAAACAGGCCTATTATCTACCGCAACAATTGCAACAGAAGACTCTGTTGAGGCTAAAACCACATTGCCAGTTGCAGCTAAAACAGCATTTATACAGCTTGACTTGAGTGATGAGAAATGTTTGTCGTTATTACCAGTCACTGTAATGATGCCAGTTAACCAGGAGCCAGCTAATTCTCTTGATGAAGTAGATGAATACAATTTGAAACACCCAGATACATCTGATGTCAATACTTTACCTCCTGCGTCAGTCTTTTCAAAAAGTGGTTCACAATTCAGACATGGACATTGTGATTATTATTTGTTGTACGATGGGAGTATTTCTCCGATACCTGAATCTGTAACAAGATTTGAAGATCATACACCTCTTTCTCCTGACTCACCTAATACACAATCCAGACCTGGACATTGTGATTATTATTTGTTGTACGATGTGTGTAGGTCTACATCACCTTTGTCTGTAACTTCAGACCTTGAATATTGTGGTTTGTACCGACCAGATTCCCCTTCAGATAGTGCATTTACAGTGACAGATCAAAGTAGCCTATCTGAGTATAGACCACTCTCACCAGACTCAATACTTCAGAAGGGGACTTTACCTTCCTTGAGCTCTTGTTTTCCGAGTCTAGGCCATCCTCTCCAGAGTCTGTTGCATCATTTGATGAGTACAGGCTCCTCTCTCCTGACTCTCCAGTTCCTCACTTCATGCCTCAATGTTGCGATTGTTATTTATCTTTCACTGGAAGTAGATGTTCATCACCAGAATCAGTAACTTCAGATATTGAATTCTCTGAGTTCTGTCTTGAGGAACTGTTTGCTGAAGACAGAGCAGATTCACCTGAATCATTTATATCAGAGAGTGAATTTGTTGAGTCAGTTGAAAGAGGTCTAATGAAACTCAGACCCTGGTCACCAGAATCAGTAACTTCAGAAGGTGATTATACCTTCCTTGAGCTCTTGGTTGCTGAGTCTAGACCATCTTCACGTGATTCTACTACTTCAAAAGATGAATATCGAGCTCTATCTCCTGATTCCCCAATCCCACAATTTAGACCAACAATAATTGAGCCGTCAGTGTCGTCATTCTTTAGCCGATCTTCGTCACCTATTTCAGTAACTTCAGACATTGAAGGATCTGGCTTCTATTTCGAGGAATTTTTCAAAGAAGAGAGACCATATTCTCCAGAATCTTTTGTGCCAGAGAGTGAATTCATAGAAGCAACTGAAGGAGGTTTGATCAAATTCAGACCCGTGTCACCAGAATCAATAACATCAGAAGATGGTTATACCTTCCTTGAGCTCTTGTTTGCAGAGTCTAGACCATCTTCACCTGAATCTGTAACATCATTTGATGAGTACAGGCCCCTCTCTCCTGACTCTCCAGTTCCTCACTTCATGCCTCAATGTTGCGATTGTTATTTGTCTTTCACTGGAAGTAGATGTTCATCACCAGAATCAGTAACTTCAGATATTGAATTCTCTGAGTTCTGTCTTGAGGAACTGTTTGCTGAAGACAGAGCAGATTCACCTGAATCATTTATATCAGAGAGTGAATTTGTTGAGTCAGTTGAAAGAGGTCTAATGAAACTCAGACCCTGGTCACCAGATTCAGTAACTTCAGAAGGTGATTATACCTTCCTTGAGCTCTTTGTTGCTGAGTCTAGACCATCTTCACCTGATTCTATCACTTCAAATGACGAATATCGAGCTCTATCTCCTGATTCCCCAATCCCACAATTTAGACCCACAATAATTGAGTCGTCAGTGTCATTGTTTAGCAGATCTTTGTCACCTATTTCAGTAACTTCAGACATTGAAGGATCTGGCTTCTATCTTGAGGATTTTGTCAATGAAGAGAGGCCATATTCTCCAGAATCTTTTGTGTCAGAGAGTGAATTTGTAGAAGCAGCTGAAGGAGGTTTCATCAAATTCAGACCCCTGTCACCAGAATCAGTAACTTCAGAAGATGGTTATACCTTCCTTGAGCTCTTGTTTGCAGAGTCTAGACCATCTTCACCTGAATGTATAACATCGTTAAATGAGTACAGGCCTCTCTCTCCTGACTCTCCTATTCCTGATTTCAGTTCACATTGTTGTGATTATTATTTGCTATTCACAGAAGATAGATCTTCGTCACCACAATCAGTCACCTCAGACATTGAATTCTCTGGATTTAGCCTTGAGGAATTGGTTGTTGAGGAAAGAGCAGATTCTCCTGAATCGATATATTCAGACAGTGAATTTCTGGATCAATTGGAAGCAGAACTTGTTCCTCCAGTCTTGCATGAATCAGCTTCTCCAGTTTCTGATTCTCTCCCTCACTCTATTCAATCTGAAACATCTATTAACAAATGCATCTTACCTGCCTTAGTCCAGTCTGAATCTGTGCACAGAGAAACCAAAACAGACATATTATCTTCCACAACAATGGCAACAGAAGTCTCTGTTGAGGCTAAAACCACATTGTCAGTTGCAGCTAAAACAGCATTTATACAGCTTGACTTGAGTGATCAGAAAGGTTGGTCAGTATTGCCAGCTGCTGTAATGATGCCAGTAAAGCAGGAGCCAGCTAATTCTCTTGATGAGGGAGATAAAGGCAGTATGATACACCAAGATACATCTGAAGTCAAACCTTTATCTCCTCAGTCAGTCTTGTCAGAAAGTTGTTCACAATTCAGACATGGACATTGTGATTATTACTTGTTGTACAATGAGAGTATTTCTCCGATACCTGAATCTGAAACAAGATTTGAAGATCATACACCTCTTTCTCCTGACTCACCTAATACACAATTCAGACCTGGACATTGTGATTATTATTTGTTGTACGATGTGTGTAGGTCTACATCACCTTTGTCTGTAACTTCAGACCTTGAATATTGTGGTTTGTACCGACCAGATTCCCCTTCAGATAGTGCATTTACAGTGACAGATCAAAGTAGCCTAGCTGAGTATAGACCACTCTCACCAGACTCAATTACTTCAGAAGGGGACTTTACCTTCCTTGAGCTCTTGTTTTCTGAGTCTAGGCCATCCTCTCCAGAGTCTGTTGCATCATTTGATGAGTACAGGCTCCTCTCTCCTGACTCTCCAGTTCCTCACTTCATGCCTCAATGTTGCGATTGTTATTTATCTTTCACTGGAAGTAGATGTTCATCACCAGAATCAGTAACTTCAGATATTGAATTCTCTGAGTTCTGTCTTGAGGAACTGTTTGCTGAAGACAGAGCAGATTCACCTGAATCATTTATATCAGAGAGTGAATTTGTTGAGTCAGTTGAAAGAGGTCTAATGAAACTCAGACCCTGGTCACCAGATTCAGTAACTTCAGAAGGTGATTATACCTTCCTTGAGCTCTTTGTTGCTGAGTCTAGACCATCTTCACCTGATTCTATCACTTCAAATGACGAATATCGAGCTCTATCTCCTGATTCCCCAATCCCACAATTTAGACCCACAATAATTGAGTCGTCAGTGTCATTGTTTAGCAGATCTTCGTCTGCTATTTCAGTAACTTCAGACATTGAAGGATCTGGCTTCTATCTTGAGGATTTTGTCAATGAAGAGAGGCCATATTCTCCAGAATCTTTTGTGTCAGAGAGTGAATTTGTAGAAGCAGCTGAAGGAGGTTTGATCAAATTCAGACCCCTGTCACCAGAATCAGTAACTTCAGAAGATGGTTATACCTTCCTTGAGCTCTTGTTTGCAGAGTCTAGACCATCTTCACCTGAATCTGTAACATCATTTGATGAGTACAGGCCTCTCTCTCCTGACTCTCCTATTCCTGAGTTCAGATCACATTGTTGTGATTATTATTTGCTATTCACAGAAGATAGATCTTCGTCACCACAATCAGTCACCTCAGACATTGAATTCTCTGGATTTAGCCTTGAGGAATTGGTTGTTGAGGAAAGAGCAGATTCTCCTGAATCGATATATTCAGACAGTGAATTTCTGGATCAATTGGAAGCAGAACTTGTTCCTCCAGTCTTGCATGAATCAGCTTCTCCAGTTTCTGATTCTCTCCCTCACTCTATTCAATCTGAAACATCTATTAACAAATGCATCTTACCTGCCTTAGTCCAGTCTGAATCTGTGCACAGAGAAACCAAAACAGACATATTATCTTCCACAACAATGGCAACAGAAGTCTCTGTTGAGGCTAAAACCACATTGTCAGTTGCAGCTAAAACAGCATTTATACAGCTTGACTTGAGTGATCAGAAAGGTTGGTCAGTATTGCCAGCTGCTGTAATGATGCCAGTAAAGCAGGAGCCAGCTAATTCTCTTGATGAGGGAGATAAAGGCAGTATGATACACCAAGATACATCTGAAGTCAAACCTTTATCTCCTCAGTCAGTCTTGTCAGAAAGTTGTTCACAATTCAGACATGGACATTGTGATTATTACTTGTTGTACAATGAGAGTATTTCTCCGATACCTGAATCTGAAACAAGATTTGAAGATCATAGACCTCTTTCTCCTGACTCACCTAATACACAATCCAGACCTGGACATTGTGATTATTATTTGTTGTACGATGTGTGTAGGTCTACATCACCTTTGTCTGAACTTCAGACCTTGAATATTGTGGTTTGTACCGACCAGATTCCCCTTCAGATAGTGCATTTACAGTGACAGATCAAAGTAGCCTATCTGAGTATAGACCACTCTCACCAGACTCAATTACTTCAGAAGGGGACTTTACCTTCCTTGAGCTCTTGTTTTCTGAGTCTAGGCCATCCTCTCCAGAGTCTGTTGCATCATTTGATGAGTACAGGCTCCTCTCTCCTGACTCTCCAGTTCCTCACTTCATGCCTCAATGTTGCGATTGTTATTTATCTTTCACTGGAAGTAGATGTTCATCACCAGAATCAGTAACTTCAGATATTGAATTCTCTGAGTTCTGTCTTGAGGAACTGTTTGCTGAAGACAGAGCAGATTCACCTGAATCATTTATATCAGAGAGTGAATTTGTTGAGTCAGTTGAAAGAGGTCTAATTAAACTCAGACCCTTGTCACCAGAATCAGTAACTTCAGAAGGTGATTATACCTTCCTTGAGATCTTGGTTTCTGAGTCTAGACCATCTTCACCTGATTCTATTACTTCAAATGACGAATATCGAGCTCTATCTCCTGATTCCCCAATCCCACAATTTAGACCCACAATAATTGAGCCGTCAGTGTCGTCATTCTTTAGCAGATCTTCATCACCTATTTCAGTAACTTCAGACATTGAAGGATCTGGCTTCTATCTTGAGGATTTTTCAATGAAGAGAGACCATATTCTCCAGAATCTTTTGTGTCAGAGAGTGAATTTGTAGAAGCAGCTGAAGGAGGTTTGATCAAATTCAGACCCCTGTCACCAGAATCAGTAACTTCAGAAGATGGTTATACCTTCCTTGAGCTCTTGTTTGCAGAGTCTAGACCATCTTCACCTGAATCTGTAACATCATTTGAATGAGTACAGGCCTCTCTCTCCTGACTCTCCTATTCCTGATTTCAGATCACATTGTTGTGATTATTATTTGCTATTCACAGAAGATAGATCTTCGTCACCACAATCAGTCACCTCAGACATTGAATTCTCTGGATTTAGCCTTGAGGAATTGGTTGTTGAGGAAAGAGCAGATTCTCCTGAATCGATATATTCAGACAGTGAATTTCTGGATCAATTGGAAGCAGAACTTGTTCCTCCAGTCTTGCATGAATCAGCTTCTCCAGTTTCTGATTCTCTCCCTCACTCTATTCAATCTGAAACATCTATTAACAAATGCATCTTACCTGCCTTAGTCCAGTCTAAATCTGTGCACAGAGAAACCAAAACAGACATATTATCTTCCACAACAATGGCAACAGAAGTCTCTGTTGTTGCTAAAACCACATTACCAGTTGCAGCTAAAACAGCATTTATACAGCTCGACTTGAGTGATCAGAAATGGTTGGTCAGTATTGCCAGCTGCTGTAATGATGCCAGTAAAGCAGGAGCCAGCTAATTCTCTTGATGAGGGAGATAAAGGCAGTATGATACACCAAGATACATCTGAAGTCAAACCTTTATCTCCTCAGTCAGTCAGTCTTTTCAGAAAGTTGTTCACAATTCAGACATGGACATTGTGATTATTATTTGTTGTACAATGAGAGTATTTCTCCGATACCTGAATCTGAAACAAGATTTGAAGATCATAGACCTCTTTCTCCTGACTCACCTAATACACAATCCAGACCTGGACATTGTGATTATTATTTGTTGTACGATGTGTGTAGGTCTACATCACCTTTGTCTGTAACTTCAGACCTTGAATATTGTGGTTTGTACCGACCAGATTCCCCTTCAGATAGTGAATTTACAGTGACAGATCAAAGTAGCCTATCTGAGTATAGACCACTCTCACCAGACTCAATGACTTCAGAAGGGGACTTTACCTTCCTTGAGCTCTTGTTTTCCGAGTCTAGGCCATCCTCTCCAGAGTCTGTTGCATCATTTGATGAGTACAGGCTCCTCTCTCCTGACTCTCCAGTTCCTCACTTCATGCCTCAATGTTGCGATTGTTATTTATCTTTCAGTGGAAGTAGATGTTCATCACCAGAATCAGTAACTTCAGATATTGAATTCTCTGGGTTCTGTCTTGAGGAACTGTTTGCTGAAGACAGAGCAGATTCACCTGAATCATTTATATCAGAGAGTGAATTTGTTGAGTCAGTTGAAAGAGGTCTAATGAAACTCAGACCCTGGTCACCAGAATCAGTAACTTCAGAAGGTGATTATACCTTCCTTGAGCTCTTGGTTGCTGAGTCTAGACCATCTTCACGTGATTCTACTACTTCAATTGATGAATATCGAGCTCTATCTCCTGATTCCCCAATCCCACAATTTATACCCACAATAATTGAGCCGTCAGTGTCGTCATTCTTTAGCCGATCTTCATCACCTATTTCAGTAACTTCAGACATTGAAGGATCTGGCTTCTATTTTGAGGAATTTTTCAAAGAAGAGAGACCATATTCTCCAGAATCTTTTGTGCCAGAGAATGAATTTGTAGAAGCAGCTGAAGGAGGTTTGATAAAATTCAGACCCCTGTCACCAGAATCAATAACATCAGAAGATGGTTATACCTTCCTTGAGCTCTTGTTTGCAGAGTCTAGACCATCTTCACCTGAATCTGTAACATCATTTGATGAGTACAGGCCCCTCTCTCCTGACTCTCCAGTTCCTCACTTCATGCCTCAATGTTGCGATTGTTATTTATCTTTCACTGGAAGTAGATGTTCATCACCAGAATCAGTAACTTCAGATATTGAATTCTCTGAGTTCTGTCTTGAGGAACTGTTTGCTGAAGACAGAGCAGATTCACCTGAATCATTTATATCAGAGAGTGAATTTGTTGAGTCAGTTGAAAGAGGTCTAATGAAACTCAGACCCTTGTCACCAGATTCAGTAACTTCAGAAGGTGATTATACCTTCCTTGAGCTCTTGGTTGCTGAGTCTAGACCATCTTCACCTGATTCTATCACTTCAAATGATGAATATCGAGCTCTATCTCCTGATTCCCCAATCCCACATTTAGACCCACAATAATTGAGTCGGCAGTGTCATTGTTTAGCAGATCTTCGTCACCTATTTCAGTAACTTCAGACATTGAAGGATCTGGCTTCTATCTTGAGGATTTTGTCAATGAAGAGAGGCCATATTCTCCAGAATCTTTTGTGTCAGAGAGTGAATTTGTAGAAGCAGCTGAAGGAGGTTTCATCAAATTCAGACCCCTGTCACCAGAATCAGTAACTTCAGAAGATGGTTATACCTTCCTTGAGCTCTTGTTTGCAGAGTCTAGACCATCTTCACCTGAATCTGTAACATCATTTGATGAGTACAGGCCTCTCTCTCCTGACTCTCCTATTCCTGATTTCAGTTCACATTGTTGTGATTATTATTTGCTATTCACAGAAGATAGATCTTCGTCACCACAATCAGTCACCTCAGACATTGAATTCTCTGGATTTAGCCTTGAGGAATTGGTTGTTGAGGAAAGAGCAGATTCTCCTGAATCGATATATTCAGACAGTGAATTTCTGGATCAATTGGAAGCAGAACTTGTTCCTCCAGTCTTGCATGAATCAGCTTCTCCAGTTTCTGATTCTCTCCCTCACTCTATTCAATCTGAAACATCTATTAACAAATGCATCTTACCTGCCTTAGTCCAGTCTGAATCTGTGCACAGAGAAACCAAAACAGACATATTATCTTCCACAACAATGGCAACAGAAGTCTCTGTTGAGGCTAAAACCACATTGTCAGTTGCAGCTAAAACAGCATTTATACAGCTTGACTTGAGTGATCAGAAAGGTTGGTCAGTATTGCCAGCTGCTGTAATGATGCCAGTAAAGCAGGAGCCAGCTAATTCTCTTGATGAGGGAGATAAAGGCAGTATGATACACCAAGATACATCTGAAGTCAAACCTTTATCTCCTCAGTCAGTCTTGTCAGAAAGTTGTTCACAATTCAGACATGGACATTGTGATTATTACTTGTTGTACAATGAGAGTATTTCTCCGATACCTGAATCTGAAACAAGATTTGAAGATCATAGACCTCTTTCTCCTGACTCACCTAATACACAATCCAGACCTGGACATTGTGATTATTATTTGTTGTACGATGTGTGTAGGTCTACATCACCTTTGTCTGTAACTTCAGACCTTGAATATTGTGGTTTGTACCGACCAGATTCCCCTTCAGATAGTGCATTTACAGTGACAGATCAAAGTAGCCTATCTGAGTATAGACCACTCTCACCAGACTCAATTACTTCAGAAGGGGACTTTACCTTCCTTGAGCTCTTGTTTTCCGAGTCTAGGCCATCCTCTCCAGAGTCTGTTGCATCATTTGATGAGTACAGGCTCCTCTCTCCTGACTCTCCAGTTCCTCACTTCATGCCTCAATGTTGCGATTGTTATTTATCTTTCACTGGAAGTAGATGTTCATCACCAGAATCAGTAACTTCAGATATTGAATTCTCTGAGTTCTGTCTTGAGGAACTGTTTGCTGAAGACAGAGCAGATTCACCTGAATCATTTATATCAGAGAGTGAATTTGTTGAGTCAGTTGAAAGAGGTCTAATGAAACTCAGACCCTGGTCACCAGATTCAGTAACTTCAGAAGGTGATTATACCTTCCTTGAGCTCTTGGTTGCTGAGTCTAGACCATCTTCACCTGATTCTATCACTTCAAATGATGAATATCGAGCTCTATCTCCTGATTCCCCAATCCCACAATTTAGACCCACAATAATTGAGTCGGCAGTGTCATTGTTTAGCAGATCTTCGTCACCTATTTCAGTAACTTCAGACATTGAAGGATCTGGCTTCTATCTTGAGGATTTTGTCAATGAAGAGAGGCCATATTCTCCAGAATCTTTTGTGTCAGAGAGTGAAATAATTGTAGAAGCAGCTGAAGGAGGTTTTATCAAATTCAGACCCCTGTCGCCAGAATCAATAACATCAGAAGATGGTTATACCTTCCTTGAGCTCTTGTTTGCAGAGTCTAGACCATCTTCACCTGAATCTATAACGTCGTTAAATGAGTACAGGCCTCTCTCTCCTGACTCTCCTATTCCTGATTTCAGATCACATTGTTGTGATTATTATTTGCTATTCACAGAAGATAGATCTTCGTCACCACAATCAGTCACCTCAGACATTGAATTCTCTGGATTTAGCCTTGAGGAATTGGTTGTTGAGGAAAGAGCAGATTCTCCTGAATCGATATATTCAGACAGTGAATTTCTGGATCAATTGGAAGCAGAACTTGTTCCTCCAGTCTTGCATGAATCAGCTTCTCCAGTTTCTGATTCTCTCCCTCACTCTATTCAATCTGAAACATCTATTAACAAATGCATCTTACCTGCCTTAGTCCAGTCTGAATCTGTGCACAGAGAAACCAAAACAGACATATTATCTTCCACAACAATGGCAACAGAAGTCTCTGTTGAGGCTAAAACCACATTGTCAGTTGCAGCTAAAACAGCATTTATACAGCTTGACTTGAGTGATCAGAAAGGTTGGTCAGTATTGCCAGCTGCTGTAATGATGCCAGTAAAGCAGGAGCCAGCTAATTCTCTTGATGAGGGAGATAAAGGCAGTATGATACACCAAGATACATCTGAAGTCAAACCTTTATCTCCTCAGTCAGTCTTGTCAGAAAGTTGTTCACAATTCAGACATGGACATTGTGATTATTATTTGTTGTACAATGAGAGTATTTCTCCGATACCTGAATCTGAAACAAGATTTGAAGATCATAGACCTCTTTCTCCTGACTCACCTAATACACAATCCAGACCTGGACATTGTGATTATTATTTGTTGTACGATGTGTGTAGGTCTACATCACCTTTGTCTGTAACTTCAGACCTTGAATATTGTGGTTTGTACCGACCAGATTCCCCTTCAGATAGTGCATTTACAGTGACAGATCAAAGTAGCCTATCTGAGTATAGACCACTCTCACCAGACTCAATTACTTCAGAAGGGGACTTTACCTTCCTTGAGCTCTTGTTTTCCGAGTCTAGGCCATCCTCTCCAGAGTCTGTTGCATCATTTGATGAGTACAGGCTCCTCTCTCCTGACTCTCCAGTTCCTCACTTCATGCCTCAATGTTGCGATTGTTATTTATCTTTCACTGGAAGTAGATGTTCATCACCAGAATCAGTAACTTCAGATATTGAATTCTCTGAGTTCTGTCTTGAGGAACTGTTTGCTGACGACAGAGCAGATTCACCTGAATCATTTATATCAGATAGTGAATTTGTTGAGTCAGTTGAAAGAGGTCTAATGAAACTCAGACCCTGGTCACCAGAATCAGTAACTTCAGAAGGTGATTATTCCTTCCTTGAGCTCTTGGTTGCTGAGTCTAGACCATCTTCACCTGATTCTATCACTTCAAATGATGAATATCGAGCTCTATCTCCTGATTCCCCAATCCCACAATTTATACCCACAATAATTGAGTCGGCAGTGTCATTGTTTAGCAGATCTTCGTCACCTGTTTCAGTAACTTCAGACATTGAAGGATCTGGCTTCTATCTTGAGGAGTTTTTCATTGAAGTGAGACCATATTCTCCAGAATCTTTTGTGTCAGAGAGTGAATTTGTAGAAGCAGCTGAAGGAGGTTTGATCAAAATTCAGACCCCTGTCACCAGAATCAGTAACTTCAGAAGATGGTTATACCTTCCTTGAGCTCTTGTTTGCAGAGTCTAGACCATCTTCACCTGAATCTGTAACATCATTTGATGAGTACAGGCCTCTCTCTCCTGACTCTCCTATTCCTGATTTCAGATCACATTGTTGTGATTATTATTTGCTATTCACAGAAGATAGATCTTCGTCACCACAATCAGTCACCTCAGACATTGAATTCTCTGGATTTAGCCTTGAGGAATTGGTTGTTGAGGAAAGAGCAGATTCTCCTGAATCGATATATTCAGACAGTGAATTTCTGGATCAATTGGAAGCAGAACTTGTTCCTCCAGTCTTGCATGAATCAGCTTCTCCAGTTTCTGATTCTCTCCCTCACTCTATTCAATCTGAAACATCTATTAACAAATGCATCTTACCTGCCTTAGTCCAGTCTGAATCTGTGCACAGAGAAACCAAAACAGACATATTATCTTCCACAACAATGGCAACAGAAGTCTCTGTTGAGGCTAAAACCACATTGTCAGTTGCAGCTAAAACAGCATTTATACAGCTTGACTTGAGTGATCAGAAAGGTTGGTCAGTATTGCCAGCTGCTGTAATGATGCCAGTAAAGCAGGAGCCAGCTAATTCTCTTGATGAGGGAGATAAAGAATTATGATACACCAAGATACATCTGAAGTCAAACCTTTATCTCCTCAGTCAGTCTTGTCAAAAGTTGTTCACAATTCAGACATGGACATTGTGATTATTACTTGTTGTACAATGAGAGTATTTCTCCGATACCTGAATCTGTAACAAGATTTGAAGATCATACACCTCTTTCTCCTGACTCACCTAATACACAATCCAGACCTGGACATTGTGATTATTATTTGTTGTACGATGTGTGTAGGTCTACATCACCTTTGTCTGTAACTTCAGACCTTGAATATTGTGGTTTGTACCGACCAGATTCCCCTTCAGATAGTGCATTTACAGTGACAGATCAAAGTAGCCTATCTGAGTATAGACCACTCTCACCAGACTCAATTACTTCAGAAGGGGACTTTACCTTCCTTGAGCTCTTGTTTTCCGAGTCTAGGCCATCCTCTCCAGAGTCTGTTGCATCATTTGATGAGTACAGGCTCCTCTCTCCTGACTCTCCAGTTCCTCACTTCATGCCTCAATGTTGCGATTGTTATTTATCTTTCACTGGAAGTAGATGTTCATCACCAGAATCAGTAACTTCAGATATTGAATTCTCTGAGTTCTGTCTTGAGGAACTGTTTGCTGAAGACAGAGCAGATTCACCTGAATCATTTATATCAGAGAGTGAATTTGTTGAGTCAGTTGAAAGAGGTCTAATGAAACTCAGACCCTGGTCACCAGATTCAGTAACTTCAGAAGGTGATTATACCTTCCTTGAGCTCTTGGTTGCTGAGTCTAGACCATCTTCACGTGATTCTATACTTCAAATGATGAATATCGAGCTCTATCTCCTGATTCCCCAATCCCACAATTTATACCCACAATAATTGAGCCGTCAGTGTCGTCATTCTTTAGCCGATCTTCATCACCTATTTCAGTAACTTCAGACATTGAAGGATCTGGCTTCTATTTTGAGGAATTTTTCAAAGAAGAGAGACCATATTCTCCAGAATCTTTTGTGTCAGAGAGTGAATTCGTACAAGCAGCTGAAGGAGGTTTGATAAAATTCAGACCCCTGTCACCAGAATCAATAACTTCAGAAGATGGTTATACCTTCCTTGAGCTCTTGTTTGCAGAGTCTAGACCATCTTCACCTGAATCTGTAACATCATTTGATGAGTACAGGCCTCTCTCTCCTGACTCTCCTATTCCTGATTTCAGTTCACATTGTTGTGATTATTATTTGCTATTCACAGAAGATAGATCTTCGTCACCACAATCAGTCACCTCAGACATTGAATTCTCTGGATTTAGCCTTGAGGAATTGATTGTTGAGGACAGAGCAGATTCTCCTGAATCAATATATTCAGACAGTGAGTTTCAGGATCATTTGGAAGCAGAACTTGTTCCAGTCTTGCATGAATCAGCTTCTCCAGTTTCTGATTCTCTCCCTCACTCTATTCAATCTGAAACATCTATTAACAAATTAATCTCACCTGCATTAGTCCAGTCTGAATCTGTGCACAGAGAAACCAAAACAGACATATTATCTTCCACAACAATGGCAACAGAAGACTCTGTTGAGGATAAAACCACATTGCCAGTTGCAGCTAAAACAGCATTTATACAGCTTGACTTGAGTGATGAGAAATGTTTGTCGTTATTACCAGTCACTGTAATGATGCCAGTTAACCAGGAGCCAGCTAATTCTCTTGATGAAGTAGATGAATACAATTTGAAACACCAAGATACATCTGATGTCAATACTTTACCTCCTCGTCAGTCTTTTCAAAAGTGGTTCACAATTCAGACATGGACATTGTGATTATTATTTGTTGTACGATGGGAGTATTTCTCCGATACCTGAATCTGTAACAAGATTTGAAGATCATACATCTTTCTCCTGACTCACCTAATACACAATGACCTAACATTGTGATTATTATTTGTTGTACGATGTGTGTAGGTCTACATCACCTTTGTCTGTAACTTCAGACCTTGAATATTGTGGTTTGTACCGACCAGATTCCCCTTCAGATAGTGCATTTACAGTGACAGATCAAAGTAGCCTATCTGAGTATAGACCACTCTCACCAGACTCAATTACTTCAGAAGGGGACTTTACCTTCCTTGAGCTCTTGTTTTCCGAGTCTAGGCCATCCTCTCCAGAGTCTGTTGCATCATTTGATGAGTACAGGCTCCTCTCTCCTGACTCCAGTTCCTCACTTCATGCCTCAATGTTGCGATTGTTATTTATCTTTCACTGGAAGTAGATGTTCATCACCAGAATCAGTAACTTCAGATATTGAATTCTCTGAGTTCTGTCTTGAGGAACTGTTTGCTGAAGACAGAGCAGATTCACCTGAATCATTTATATCAGAGAGTGAATTTGTTGAGTCAGTTGAAAGAGGTTTAATGAAACTCAGACCCTGGTCACCAGAATCAGTAACTTCAGAAGGTGATTATTCCTTCCTTGAGCTCTTGGTTGCTGAGTCTAGACCATCTTCACGTGATTCTACTACTTCAATTGATGAATATCGAGCTCTATCTCCTGATTCCCCAATCCCACAATTTATACCCACAATAATTGAGCCGTCAGTGTCGTCATTCTTTAGCAGATCTTCGTCTGCTATTTCAGTAACTTCAGACATTGAAGGATCTGGCTTCTATCTTGAGGATTTTGTCAATGAAGAGAGGCCATATTCTCCAGAATCTTTTGTGTCAGAGAGTGAAATTGTAGAAGCAGCTGAAGGAGGTTTCATCAAATTCAGACCCCTGTCACCAGAATCAGTAACTTCAGAAGATGGTTATACCTTCCTTGAGCTCTTGTTTGCAGAGTCTAGACCATCTTCACCTGAATCTGTAACATCATTTGATGAGTACAGGCCTCTCTCTCCTGACTCTCCTATTCCTGAGTTCAGATCACATTGTTGTGATTATTATTTGCTATTCACAGAAGATAGATCTTCGTCACCACAATCAGTCACCTCAGACATTGAATTCTCTGGATTTAGCCTTGAGGAATTGGTTGTTGAGGAAAGAGCAGATTCTCCTGAATCATTTATATCAGAGAGTGAATTTGTTGAGTCAGTTGAAAGAGGTCTAATGAAACTCAGACGCTGGTCACCAGATTCAGTAACTTCAGAAGGTGATTATACCTTCCTTGAGCTCTTGGTTGCTGAGTCTAGACCATCTTCACCTGATTCTATCACTTCAAATGATGAATATCGAGCTCTATCTCCTGATTCCCCAATCCCACAATTTAGACCCACAATAATTGAGTCGGCAGTGTCATTGTTTAGCAGATCTTCGTCACCTATTTCAGTAACTTCAGACATTGAAGAATCTGGCTTCTATCTTGAGGATTTTGTCAATGAAGAGAGGCCATATTCTCCAGAATCTTTTGTGTCAGAGAGTGAATTTGTAGAAGCAGCTGAAGGAGGTTTCATCAAATTCAGACCCCTGTCACCAGAATCAGTAACTTCAGAAGATGGTTATACCTTCCTTGAGCTCTTGTTTGCAGAGTCTAGACCATCTTCACCTGAATCTGTAACATCATTTGAATGAGTACAGGCCTCTCTCTCCTGACTCTCCTATTCCTGAGTTCAGATCACATTGTTGTGATTATTATTTGCTATTCACAGAAGATAGATCTTCGTCACCACAATCAGTCACCTCAGACATTGAATTCTCTGGATTTAGCCTTGAGGAATTGGTTGTTGAGGAAAGAGCAGATTCTCCTGAATCGATATATTCAGACAGTGAATTTCTGGATCAATTGGAAGCAGAACTTGTTCCTCCAGTCTTGCATGAATCAGCTTCTCCAGTTTCTGATTCTCTCCCTCACTCTATTCAATCTGAAACATCTATTAACAAATGCATCTTACCTGCCTTAGTCCAGTCTGAATCTGTGCACAGAGAAACCAAAACAGACATATTATCTTCCACAACAATGGCAACAGAAGACTCTGTTGAGGATAAAACCACATTGCCAGTTGCAGCTAAAACAGCATTTATACAGCTTGACTTGAGTGATGAGAAATGTTTGTCGTTATTACCAGTCACTGTAATGATGCCAGTTAACCAGGAGCCAGCTAATTCTCTTGATGAAGTAGATGAATACAGTTTGAAACACCAAGATACATCTGATGTCAATACTTTACCTCCTCAGTCAGTCTTTTCAAAAAGTGGTTCACAATTCAGACATGGACATTGTGATTATTATTTGTTGTACAATGAGAGTATTTCTCCGATACCTGAATCTGTAACAAGATTTGAAGATCATAGACCTCTTTCTCCTGACTCACCTAATACACAATCCAGACCTGGACATTGTGATTATTATTTGTTGTACGATGTGTGTAGGTCTACATCACCTTTGTCTGTAACTTCAGACCTTGAATATTGTGGTTTGTACCGACCAGATTCCCCTTCAGATAGTGAATTTACAGTGACAGATCAAAGTAGCCTATCTGAGTATAGACCACTCTCACCAGACTCAATTACTTCAGAAGGGGACTTTACCTTCCTTGAGCTCTTGTTTTCCGAGTCTAGGCCATCCTCTCCAGAGTCTGTTGCATCATTTGATGAGTACAGGCTCCTCTCTCCTGACTCTCCAGTTCCTCACTTCATGCCTCAATGTTGCGATTGTTATTTATCTTTCACTGGAAGTAGATGTTCATCACCAGAATCAGTAACTTCAGATATTGAATTCTCTGAGTTCTGTCTTGAGGATTTTGTGAATGAAGAGAGGCCATATTCTCCAGAATCTTTTGTGTCAGAGAGTGAATTTGTAGAAGCAGCTGAAGGAGGTTTCATCAAATTCAGACCCCTGTCACCAGAATCAGTAACTTCAGAAGATGGTTATACCTTCCTTGAGCTCTTGTTTACAGAGTCTAGACCATCTTCACCTGAATCTATAACATCGTTAAATGAGTACAGGCCTCTCTCTCCTGACTCTCCTATTCCTGATTTCAGTTCACATTGTTGTGATTATTATTTGCTATTCACAGAAGATAGATCTTCGTCACCACAATCAGTCACCTCAGACATTGAATTCTCTGGATTTAGCCTTGAGGAATTGATTGCTGAGGACAGAGCAGCTTCTCCTGAATCAATATATTCAGACAGTGAATTTCTGGATCAATTGGAAGCAGAACTTGTTCCTCCAGTCTTGCATGAATCAGCTTCTCCAGTTTCTGATTCTCTCCCTCACTCTATTCAATCTGAAACATCTATTAACAAATGCATCTTACCTGCCTTAGTCCAGTCTGAATCTGTGCACAGAGAAACCAAAACAGACATATTATCTTCCACAACAATGGCAACAGAAGTCTCTGTTGAGGCTAAAACCACATTGTCAGTTGCAGCTAAAACAGCATTTATACAGCTTGACTTGAGTGATCAGAAAGGTTGGTCAGTATTGCCAGCTGCTGTAATGATGCCAGTAAAGCAGGAGCCAGCTAATTCTCTTGATGAGGGAGATAAAGACAGTATGAAACACCAAGATACATCTGATGTCAATACTTTACCTCCTCAGTCAGTCTTTTCAAAAAGTGGTTCACAATTCAGACATGGACATTGTGATTATTATTTGTTGTACGATGGGAGTATTTCTCCGATACCTGAATCTGTAACAAGATTTGAAGATCATACACCTCTTTCTCCTGACTCACCTAATACACAATCCAGACCAGGACATTGTGATTATTATTTGTTGTACGATGTGTGTAGGTCTACATCACCTTTGTCTGTAACTTCAGACCTTGAATATTGTGGTTTGTACCGACCAGATTCCCCTTCAGATAGTGCATTTACAGTGACAGATCAAAGTAGCCTATCTGAGTATAGACCACTCTCACCAGACTCAATTACTTCAGAAGGGGACTTTACCTTCCTTGAGCTCTTGTTTTCCGAGTCTAGGCCATCCTCTCCAGAGTCTGTTGCATCATTTGATGAGTACAGGCTCCTCTCTCCTGACTCTCCAGTTCCTCACTTCATGCCTCAATGTTGCGATTGTTATTTATCTTTCACTGGAAGTAGATGTTCATCACCAGAATCAGTAACTTCAGATATTGAATTCTCTGAGTTCTGTCTTGAGGAACTGTTTTGAAGACAGAGCAGATGAATGAAGAGAGGCCATATTCTCCAGAATCTTTTGTGTCAGAGAGTGAATTTGTAGAAGCAGCTGAGGAGGTTTTTCAAGACATTGAAGGATCTGAAGGAGGTTTCATCAAATTCAGACCCCTGTCACCAGAATCAGTAACTTCAGAAGATGGTTATACCTTCCTTGAGCTCTTGTTTACAGAGTCTAGACCATCTTCACCTGAATCTATAACATCATTTGATGAGTACAGGCCTCTCTCTCCTGACTCTCCTATTCCTGATTTCAGATCACATTGTTGTGATTATTATTTGCTATTCACAGAAGATAGATCTTCGTCACCACAATCAGTCACCTCAGACATTGAATTCTCTGGATTTAGCCTTGAGGAATTGGTTGTTGAGGAAAGAGCAGATTCTCCTGAATCGATATATTCAGACAGTGAATTTCTGGATCAATTGGAAGCAGAACTTGTTCCTCCAGTCTTGCATGAATCAGCTTCTCCAGTTTCTGATTCTCTCCCTCACTCTATTCAATCTGAAACATCTATTAACAAATGCATCTTACCTGCCTTAGTCCAGTCTGAATCTGTGCACAGAGAAACCAAAACAGACATATTATCTTCCACAACAATGGCAACAGAAGTCTCTGTTGAGGCTAAAACCACATTGTCAGTTGCAGCTAAAACAGCATTTATACAGCTTGACTTGAGTGATGAGAAAGGTTGGTCAGTATTGCCAGCTCACTGTAATGATGCCAGTAAAGCAGGAGCCAGCTAATTCTCTTGATGAGGTAGATGAATAAAGGCAGTTTGAAACACCAAGATACATCTGAAGTCAATACTTTACCTCCTGCGTCAGTCTTTTCAGAAAGTGGTTCACAATTCAGACATGGACATTGTGATTATTATTTGTTTTACAATGGGAGTATTTCTCCGATACCTGAATCTGTAACAAGATTTGAAGATCATAGACACCTCTTTCTCCTGTCTCACCTAATACACAATCCAGACCAGGACATTGTGATTATTATTTGTTGTACTGTGTGTAGGTCTACATCACCTTTGTCTGTAACTTCAGACCTTGAATATTGTGGTTTGTACCGACCAGATTCCCTTCAGATAGTGAATTTACAGTGACAGATCAAAGTAGCCTATCTGAGTATAGACCACTCTCACCAGACTCAATAACTTCAGAAGGGGACTTTACCTTCCTTGAGCTCTTGTTTTCAGAGTCTAGGCCATCCTCTCCAGAGTCTGTTGCATCATTTGATGAGTACAGGCTCCTCTCTCCCTGACTCTCCAGTTCCTCACTTCATGCCTCAATGTTGCGATTGTTATTTATCTTTCACTGGAAGTAGATGTTCATCACCAGAATCAGTAACTTCAGATATTGAATTCTCTGAGTTCTGTCTTGAGGAACTGTTTGCTGACGACAGAGCAGATTCACCTGAATCATTTATATCAGAGAGTGAATTTGTTGAGTCAGTTGAAAGAGGTCTAATGAAACTCAGACCCTGGTCACCAGATTCAGTAACTTCAGAAGGTGATTATTCCTTCCTTGAGCTCTTGGTTGCTGAGTCTAGACCACCTTCACGTGATTCTACTACTTCAATTGATGAATATCGAGCTCTATCTCCTGATTCCCCAATCCCACAATTTAGACCCACAATAATTGAGTCGGCAGTGTCATTGTTTAGCAGATCTTCGTCACCTGTTTCAGTAACTTCAGACATTGAAGGATCTGGCTTCTATCTTGAGGAATTTTTCATTGAAGTGAGACCATATTCTCCAGAATCCTTTGTGTCAGAGAGTGAATTCGTACAAGCAGCTGAAGGAGGTTTGATAAAATTCAGACCCCTGTCACCAGAATCAATAACTTCAGAAGATGGTTATACCTTCCTTGAGCTCTTGTTTGCAGAGTCTAGACCATCTTCACCTGAATCTGTAACATCATTTGATGAGTACAGGCCTCTCTCTCCAGACTCTCCTATTCCTGATTTCAGATCACATTGTTGTGATTATTATTTGCTATTCACAGAAGATAGATCTTCGTCACCACAATCAGTCACCTCAGACATTGAATTCTCTGGATTTAGCCTTGAGGAATTGATTGCTGAGGACAGAGCAGATTCTCCTGAATCGATATATTCAGACAGTGAATTTCTGGATCAATTGGAAGCAGAACTTGTTCCTCCAGTCTTGCATGAATCAGCTTCTCCAGTTTCTGATTCTCTCCCTCACTCTATTCAATCTGAAACATCTATTAACAAATGCATCTTACCTGCCTTAGTCCAGTCTAAATCTGTGCACAGAGAAACCAAAACAGACATATTATCTTCCACAACAATTGCAACAGAAGTCTCTGTTGTTGCTAAAACCACATTACCAGTTGCAGCTAAAACAGCATTTATACAGCTCGACTTGAGTGATCAGAAAGGTTGGTCAGTATTGCCAGCTGCTGTAATGATGCCAGTCAAGCAGGAGCCAGCTAATTCTCTTGATGAGGGAGATAAAGACAGTATGATACACCAAGATACATCTGAAGTCAAACCTTTATCTCCTCAGTCAATCTTGTCAGAAAGTTGTTCACAATTCAGACATGGACATTGTGATTATTACTTGTTGTACAATGAGAGTATTTCTCCGATACCTGAATCTGTAACAACATTTGAAAATCATACACCTCTTTCTCCTGACTCACCTAATACACAATTCAGACCTGGACATTGTGATTATTATTTGTTGTACGATGTGTGTAGGTCTACATCACCTTTGTCTGTAACTTCAGACCTTGAATATTGTGGTTTGTACCGACCAGATTCCCCTTCAAATAGTGCATTTACAGTGACAGATCAAAGTAGCCTATCTGAGTATAGACCACTCTCACCAGACTCAATTACTTCAGAAGGGGACTTTACCTTCCTTGAGCTCTTGTTTTCTGAGTCTAGGCCATCCTCTCCAGAGTCTGTTGCATCATTTGATGAGTACAGGCTCCTCTCTCCTGACTCTCCAGTTCCTCACTTCATGCCTCAATGTTGCGATTGTTATTTATCTTTCACTGGAAGTAGATGTTCATCACCAGAATCAGTAACTTCAGATATTGAATTCTCTGAGTTCTGTCTTGAGGAACTGTTTGCTGAAGACAGAGCAGATTCACCTGAATCATTTATATCAGAGAGTGAATTTGTTGAGTCAGTTGAAAGAGGTCTAATGAAACTCAGACCCTGGTCACCAGATTCAGTAACTTCAGAAGGTGATTATACCTTCCTTGAGCTCTTGGTTGCTGAGTCTAGACCATCTTCACGTGATTCTACTACTTCAAAAGATGAATATCGAGCTCTATCTCCTGATTCCCCAATCCCACAATTTAGACCAACAATAATTGAGCCGTCAGTGTCGTCATTCTTTAGCCGATCTTCATCACCTATTTCAGTAACTTCAGACATTGAAGGATCTGGCTTCTATTTTGAGGAATTTTTCAAAGAAGAGAGACCATATTCTCCAGAATCTTGTGTGCCAGAGAATGAATTTGTAGAAGCAGCTGAAGGAGGTTTGATAAAATTCAGACCCCTGTCACCAGAATCAATAACTTCAGAAGATGGTTATACCTTCCTTGAGCTCTTGTTTGCAGACTCTAGACCATCTTCACCTGAATCTGTAACATCATTTGATGAGTACAGGCTCCTCTCTCCTGACTCTCCAGTTCCTCACTTCATGCCTCAATGTTGCGATTGTTATTTATCTTTCACTGGAAGTAGATGTTCATCACCAGAATCAGTAGCTTCAGATATTGAATTCTCTGAGTTCTGTCTTGAGGAACTGTTTGCTGAAGACAGAGCAGATTCACCTGAATCATTTATATCAGAGAGTGAATTTGTTGAGTCAGTTGAAAGAGGTCTAATGAAACTCAGACCCTGGTCACCAGATTCAGTAACTTCAGAAGGTGATTATTCCTTCCTTGAGCTCTTGGTTGCTGAGTCTAGACCATCTTCACGTGATTCTACTACTTCAATTGATGAATATCGAGCTCTATCTCCTGATTCCCCAATCCCACAATTTAGACCCACAATAATTGAGTCGTCAGTGTCATTGTTTAGCAGATCTTTGTCACCTATTTCAGTAACTTCAGACATTGAAGGATCTGGCTTCTATCTTGAGGATTTTGTCAATGAAGAGAGGCCATATTCTCCAGAATCTTTTGTGTCAGAGAATGAATTTGTAGAAGCAGCTGAAGGAGGTTTTATCAAATTCAGACCCCTGTCACCAGAATCAATAACATCAGAAGATGGTTATACCTTCCTTGAGCTCTTGTTTGCAGAGTCTAGACCATCTTCACCTGAATCTATAACGTCGTTAAATGAGTACAGGCCTCTCTCTCCAGACTCTCCTATTCCTGATTTTAGATCACATTGTTGTGATTGTTATTTGTCTTTCACTGGAAGAAGGTGTTCATCACCAGAATCAGTCACCTCAGATGTTGAATTCTCAGGACTTTACCCTGAGGAATTATTTACTGAGGACAGACCAGATTCACTTATTTCCGTCTGTTCAGAGGGAGGTGATGATGAGGATGATGGTAGTTTTCCTAAAACATCAGAGTGGGATGATGATACAGGTTCTTTAGAAAAGATCCCAACTGTCCATTGGGCCTTCATACCTCAGTTCATGGTGTCTAAAGCTGTACAAACAGGCCTATCACTAGACTCGGATGAATCTTCATCCCAGCCAGTACATGAACTCTCTGAGGTGCGGCCTATGTCTCCAGAATATAGACTAGTTTACAGGGCAGTTCCCATCAAACTAATGTCCCATATGTATGACCCAGCGAACGAAGGTGAAACCTACGATAGTAAGACTGGTGTTTTCGAACATTCAGGACAAAGATACAAGGTTAGACAGGTTCTTGACTGTCAGAGGGAACATTGTGTGGATTTCGGGCCTGTTCAATTTCATGAATCCAACCTTGGCATGCCTCGTGTCTTTGAAACCACAGCAGTTGAGGTGACAAAACAAGATATCTCCTCACTACAACACTCTGACATCACTGACCAGACAGTCACATATACTTTGCATAAACGTCATTTGCTAATATCCCAGCCAGTAGAGACAGAAATCATAACCCCTTCCCCCGTCTTAGCTGAATGGGAGTTCACCCAGTTGTCGTCCCTTCCTGAGTACAGACCTCTTTCTCCTGAGTCACTCGGTTCAGACATGGATGGAATCCTTTTCTATCTTGACCACTTATTTACTGACATGAGGCCATCTTCACCTGAATCTGTTGCATCAGTGAATGAATACAGGCCTCTCTCACCTGACTCTCCAGTTCCCCACTATGGACCTAGAATCGCAGATGTCATGACTGCAGAGCGTAGACCTTCCCTCTGTTCTGTTACGTCAGCCATTGAATTGTTTGGATTATGTCTTGAGGAATCATTTGCTGAGGACAGAGCAGATTCACCTGAATCAGTACCATCAGATATTGTATTCCCTGAGTTCTGTCTTGATGAATCGTTTGCTGAGGACAGAGCAGATTCACCTGAATCATTTATATCAGAAGGTGACTATGAACATGTAGACGAGACACTCACTAAATCCAGTCCTCTACCACCTGAAGATGAGTACGCTCATTCTTTCGTTCAGTACTGGCTTTCAGAGTTACGGCCGTCCTCTGCAGAACCCATGATATCACTAGATGAGTTAGATGCTGCAGAAACAAGCCCATCTACAGAAATGGAGGATTCTGAATCTCAGCCTGTTTATGAATTCTCTGAAGGAAATACATCATCTCTAGAATATAGACTGGTTTATAAGGCAGTTCCCTCCACTCTAATGGCCCATACATTTGACCTGGCGTACCAAGGTGAAACATACTTGAACAAATCAGGTGTTTTTGAATTTGCAAAAGACAGACAGGCTAGAGAGATAATGGAGTGTCTGAAGGACAAAGAACTTGTCCTGGACAGGCCGATCACACCAGAGTCAATAACATCAGAAGAGATTCAGTCTTTTTTGAATGATTGGTCTACTGAGTTAAGGCCAAACTCACCAGCCTCTGTTGCATCACTTGATGAGCATAGGCCTCTCTCTCCAGAGTCTCCTATTCCCCAGTTCATACATCAATGTTGTGATAATTATGTCGAACTCCCTGGCGATAGGTCTTCGTCACCTCAGTCGGTAACCTCAGACGTTGAATACTGTGAATTATATCTCTATGAACTGATTCCTGAACATAGACCGGATTCTCCTGATTCCTTTTTGGCTGATAGTGAATTCAGAGAGTCAATTGAACAGTTTTTTAGAAAATTCAGAACCTTGACACCAGAATCAGTAACTTCAGAAGGTGGTTATACATTCCTTGAGCTCTTGTTTGTAGAGTCTAGACCATCTTCACCTGAATCTGTAACATCATTTGATGAGTACAGGCCTCTCTCTCCTGACTCTCCAATTCCCCAGTTCTTACATCAATATTGTGATTATTATGGGTTATTCCCTGCTGATAGGTCTTCATCACCTGAATCAGTAACATCAGATATTGAATTATCTGAGTTCTGTCTTGATGAATCGTTTGAGGACAGAGCAGATTCACCTGAATCATTTATATCAGAAGGTGAATATGAACATGTAGACGAGACGCACACTATATCCAGTCCTCTACCACCTGAAGATGAGTACGCTCGTTCTTTCGTTCAGTACTGGCTTTCAGAGTTACAGCCGTCCTCTGCAGAACCCATGACATCACTAGATGAGTTAGATGCTGCAGAAACAAGCAAATCTACAGAAATGGAGGATTCTGAATCTCAGCCTATTTATGAATTCTCTGAAGGAAAAACATCAACTCCAGAATATAGACTAGTTTATAAGGCAGTTCCCTCCACGCTAATGGCCCATAAATTTGACCCAGCGTACCAAGGTGACACTTATTTGAGTAAAACAGGTGTTTTTGAATATGCAGGAGACAGAAAGGTTAGAAAAGCCCTGGGTCGACCGCATCAATCTGGTGAGGACTTGAGGCCAGTTAGTGTTAAAGAACCAGCCTCCCCTTGCCATTCTGCTTGTCCAGCAGAGGAGGAGACGGTACAAGAGGGGTCCTTGCTAACAGTCCCTCATGTCACTGACCAGACAGTCACAGAAACTTTGCACGAACCTCATTTGCCAATATCCCAGCCAGTAGAGACAGAAATCAGAACCTCTTCCCCCGTCCTAGCTGAATGGGAGTTCATCCAGTCGTCGTCCCTTCCTGAGTACAAAACTCTATCGGCTGAGTCACTCGGTTCAGACAGGGATGGAGTCCTTTTATATCTTAACCACTTCTTTACTGACATGAGGCCATCTTCACCTGAGTCTGTTGTGTCATTTGATGAGTACAGGCCCCTCTCTCCTGACTCTCCAGTTCCTCACTTCATGCCTCAATGTTGCCATTGTTATTTGGCTCCCACTGGTGATCGATGTTCATCACCAGAATCAGAAACTTCAGATATTGAATTCTCTGAGTTCTGTCTTGAGGAACTGTTTGCTGAAGACAGAGCAGATTCACCTGAATCATATATATCGGAAGATGGAATGAGATTAGTAGATGAGTCAGACAAAGACATGAGCCAAGACAGACCAATGACACCAGATTCAACATCGGGAGAGAGCCTGTCATTTGTAGAAGACTGGTTTTCAGAGTTAGATTTAAAACCGCCCTCCCATGAATCCGTTTCATCCCAAGAGGACCTCTCTCCTGACTCACCTGTCCTCCAATATGGACCTGGTCTGTCTGTTGTTGTTGTGTCAACAGGAGAGAAGTGTTGGACACCTGAATCTGTGATATCAGACTGGGATGAGTTTGGTCTGGAGGACTTGTTCTGTGCAACCAAAGCCTGTTCTCCTGACTCCATCTGTTCCAATACAGATACTGTTTTAACTCAGGGTGACGGTCAACGTTCTCCTCCAACAGACCAGGTTTCCACTGAACATGAACCTGAAATGAGAGTTGAAAGAGCACGCTTAAAACAACCCCCGGAATTAATAGATGCCCCTTTTAGTTTAGTTTTCCCAGTTGTTTGCCAAACCCACCGAGCAGTGGAAGCATTTTTTTGTAGGGCCTCCTCCCCAGACAGCCACAGAGCACCCGTAGAGGATGTAGATTTAGATGATGTAGAGACTCACAGACCTCACCAATCATCCTCTAAGTCGAGTCACGTGCCATCTGACGAACAAAATCTGGGATCTCCTGTTGCTGCTGTCAGGGCGGAGGAGGCAGTTCACAACAGACCTCAAGCAAGTCGTAAGTCAATCCAAAGAAAAGAACACAGTAATGTCCCTACGTTGAAAGGAAGTGAAGCGCAAACCAAGATTGACGAGACAAGCAAGCACCTGAAAAGAAAGCCGATGAGAAAAGCTGAAGACAGCCGAGTTTCTGCGCCGTCGGTAAGACCACGCATGTTCTCCGTCAGCAGGGAATGCCGTGACGCTTTCTAAAAACAATTAAGGCTGGAAGTGTGTAGTGCATAGTTCGCATGCGTCGTGTAGGACCCTTAGGCTCAAGCTTTCACTAATGGGTTTTGACGCATTGCTGTAGGAGCTTGACACTCCTGCTGAGGCATGTTTGCATCAGAAATGCAGGAAGTGTCTCAGAAAGGCAACTAATGAACAGTAGTGAGACACGTTTAGTCTCAACGCCATGGACTTCCTTCCTGTCACATGGTGTGTCCTCAAGCTAAAAATGGTTGACTAAATGTGACTTTATTCCCTTCTGTAGTGACCTACTTTTGACCAGAGATGTGCAGGCTCTGGTTAAAAGTAGTGCACTACAAAGGGAATAGGGTGCCATAGGGTCCTAGTTAAAAGTGGTGCACTACGAAGGGAATAGGGTGCCATAGGGCCCTGGTTAAAAGTAGTGCACTACAAAGGGAATAGGGTGCCATAGGGCCCTGGTTAAAAGTAGTGCACTACAAAGGGAATAGGGTGCCATAGGGCTCTGGTTAAAAGTAGTGCACTACAAAAGGAATAGGGTATCATTTGGGACAAAATCTCAGAGATGGGCTCGGATACTACATGATGGTGCATTTATTCACACAGAAAAAACAACAGAAGTCATGTCTTACATTGAAAGATTTCCTTGGAGTTTAGTAGGGTTGACAGTTCATTGCTTTGGAGTTTAGTAGGGTTGACAGTTGATTGCCTTGGAGCTTAGTAGGGCTGGCAGTTGATTGGCTTGACTGTGTCTTTCCTACTGTGGTATTCCTGCATTTCAGAGAATGTTGTCCTGGAAAGAAGGCTTTCGGAGAATGTATATAAGAAATGTACCCATCGCATTTCGATATAAGGAGTTGTATATGTCAACAAGGTCGTGTCCTAATCAAATGACTACTGCTGAACTGCTGAACTGCTTCTATGCGTTGTCCTGCTACTAGAAGTACAGTACTTCTGAGTACATGCAGGTAATGGATGTACAGTGTGACAATACTATTGGTCTATTGGTTTGGCTCATCATTTTTGGTAATTTCATTAATTCATTGGAATGTTCATTTGAAATACATGATGTCATGATGGAACCTTGTTGCTGCATGTACATGTATTGTTTCTTTTTTCATACTATAGTTTCCTCAACAACATTAATCATTCATCATTGAGGTTGATCAATTCCAGTAACTTTACCAAAATGACCTAATCGTGGTTGGAGGATTCTTAGAATTCTTCCAAACCGGGGTTCTGGAACACCTGGGCATTTTTAGGGGGAAGTTACCGGAAAGTTACCAGAATTTTGAAACCCTACCTCCATCACAAACTCATTTATAATTTTTTTCCCATTCCATCATTCTCATCCAGGTTTCAGCAGGATCCTCCATGGAGAATCTATCAGAACACAAACACATATTAGCTTTGGACCAGCCATCTACTAATAGACCTATCTCAAACAAAACACTCATGTCTGAAACCCAATCTGTGACTCCAGATCTCCAGATTCCAAATGCCTTTGTATTCAGTCCGTTATCCCCTGAAATGACAATGCCCACTGAGAAGATGAGGGTATCGCCAGAAAGTCCAGAAAAACCATTGAATCTGAACAAGGAGTCCTCTTCTTCTGAAACCAGTCCAGTGTTACCAGACCTTTTCAGCCACAACGCCGAAGACAGCCAAGGTGATGAAGCACAATCGTCAGCGAGCAATCTAGAAGCACCCCCGGAGTCAGGGGCACCCACCCAGCTTGATCAGCTGCTGTCGGAATTTGAAGAAATCAAACGGGAATTCCGACCAGAAACTCTAGAACCACTGGACTCACCTCTTTCGGAAACCAGCGAAGGGGGTCATGAAGATCTACAACCTTATGTTGAGTTTGAGGAACTCTTGCCAGAATCCGACGGATATCCCACTGAGGGTGAGGAAGAGATCTCTAGTCCAAGTCCCTCATCCCCTATTCAGATAACAAGGGAGACGGCTGAAATAAGCATAGTGGCCTCAGTGCCGACCGATCTCTCCTTGTCCAATGAAACCGACCCGGAGGTATTTGGGGTGACCGCAGATCTAATCAAGACCTTCCCAGAGCCTAGCCAAGTTACAGCTGATCCGGTTCAGTTGAGCCACTTGGAGTACCTGCAAACACACAGAGCAGAAAAATCAGATCTCACCGGTTCCATACCTCTGGTTAGCCCCACAGCTGCTACCAAATCCGTCGGAACACCGGAATCTCCAGAACCATGCCATAAAGTTCTAGAACTGTCATCAGAATCAATTGTTCCGTCTCAAAAGTTCCAGTCACTGGAACATGAGGATGCTGCTGTATTTACCGAAGCTTCAACTGTAGAAGAACAGCGAATCAGAATCCCACAGCAGGACCAGGAGACGGTTGATGAAGAAAATGACGACTCCAAAGAAACATCAAACATTCAAGCTGCAGTCAAAAAGGCATCTATTGAACAAAGCAAAGTATTGTGCGAATCTGGGGGATTAATCACTGAGCCCAGCCAATTGGTAGATGAAACATGCACGAGCACTACCCCAGAAGTTGTGTCACATTTAAGGGATAGCACTCCCCCTGAAACCCTTGAATACGATGAGCAGTCGCCCCAGTTGCTCTCTGACGTGACCCCACAGACTCCAGAGACTGTCACCACCTACAGGTCACATTTAAGGGATAGCACTCCCCCTGAAACACTTGAATACGATGAGCAGTCGCCCCAGTCGCTCTCTGACGTGACCCCACAGACTCCAGAGACTGTCACCACCTACAGGTCACATTTAAGGGATAGCACTCCCCCTGAAACACTTGAATACGATGAGCAGTCGCCCCAGTCGCTCTCTGACGTGACTCCACAGACTCCAGAGACCGTCACCGTCTCCAGGCACTTCAGCTTTGAGGAGTTGATCCCTTACCAGAGTCCTAGGTACCTCAACATGCTCTCTGAAGAGCTCAGGCCAAATACCAGTGAGCAACCATCAGATAATCCAGTCACCCCCGTAGAGGAAGAGTTCAGTTCTCCAGTCACCCCTGTTGAGGTAAAGTCCCATGTCTCCCAGCCCGGTCCAGTAGATCCCATGGCAGAGATGGTGTCAGCCCAGCCTGATCCAGTAGAACCCAGGGCAGAGATGGTGTCAGCCCAGCCTGGTCCAGTAGAACCCAGGGCAGAGATGGTATCAGCCCAACCTGTTCCAGAGGTTACAGCATCAGCCCATGATGAAGAGTTCTTCATGGAGTTCAGCCTCCCTCCTGAGTATGCTGAGGCATCCTCCTCTATCCACAAACCCAATCCTCCGGCCTACGCAGAAATCATAGGAGGCAGCACAACAATGCACTTATACGAAGACTCTGACCCGGAGACTTACTTTGACTGCAAACAGGGAGTCTCAGACTTCTCTGAGATGGAACCTGACGAACTGAAGAAGAGGGAAAGTTCAGGGGTTGGCCAAACCCAAGGACAAGCGTCCCATTCAGGAGCCCTGGAGCCGACGGCACTTCTGGTTTGCTCCGCAGTGCGCAAACACAAGCGCGGAGTCCTGCTGTCCTCATGGAGTGAGGATTATGACGACGCACCTTATGATGACATCAAGGAAGAGAGCGAAGAGCTGGCCCAATCTCCCGGCACACACAGAGACGACTCAGCCTTTTACCAGGCTCCTCAGGAGCTTCCTCCTCTCAGATCAGCAGATGATGATGACTCCCTGGACAGGGTGAGATGACTGTTGAGAAAATCCTCCCGCCATTCTTACCCATCTCCTGCTCTAACCCCTTATCTCCTGCTCTAACCCCTTATCTCCTGCTCTAACCCTTATCTCCTGCTCTAACCCCTTACCTCCTGCTCTAACCCCTTATCTCCTGCTTCAGATGGAATGAATGCTTTAACTCCGGGGATGGGATTTGAAACGCCTTTCATTCATATTTTAAACAGAATTCCTCTCGCATGATGTCATCATAGGAAAGAACAGTGCCACTGACCCGTGATGATGTCTGCTGGGTAGCTGGTTTGCATCAAGTTACTGTAACGTCAACACAGGGATTCAGAAAGCAGGTGCAGTTAGTGAGTTTAAGAATAATGCAGAATGATACAAAACAAGAGAAACATATGACAAGGAAACATAACCAATACTCCCTGAAGAGTGATGCTAGGGAGTGCTGGATAAAGGGGGGAGTAATCAGGGTAGTGATGGAGTCCAGGTTTTCCTCATGATGGGGTGCAGGTGTGCATAATGAGGGTTGTCAGGTGTGCATAATGAGGGCTGCCAGGAGTGCGTAATGAGGGCTGCCAGGTGTGCGTAATGAGGGTTTCCAGGTGTGCATAATGAGGGTTGCCAAATGTGATTTCTTATACAGTGCCTTGCGAAAGTATTCGGCCCCCTTGAACTTTGCGACCTTTTGCCACATTTCAGGCTTCAAACATAAAGATATAAAACTTAAAGATATAAAACAAAATTTTTTGTGAAGAATCAACAACAAGTGGGACACAATCATGAAGTGGAACGACATTTATTGGATATTTCAAACTTTTTAACAAATCAAAATCTGAAAAATTGGGCATGCAAAATTATTCAGCCCCCTTAAGTTAATACTTTGTAGCGCCACCTTTTGCTGCGATTACAGCTGTAAGTCGCTTGGGGTATGTCTCTATCAGTTTTGCACATCGAGAGACTGACATTTTTTCCCATTCCTCCTTGCAAAACAACTCGAGCTCAGTGAGGTTGGATGGAGAGCATTTGTGAACAGCAGTTTTCAGTTCTTTCCACAGATTCTCGATTGGATTCAGGTCTGGACTTTGACTTGGCCATTCTGACACCTGGATATGTTTATTTTTGAACCATTCCATTGTAGATTTTGCTTTATGTTTTGGATCATTGTCTTGTTGGAAGACAAATCTCCGTCCCAGTCTCAGGTCTTTTGCAGACTCCATCAGGTTTTCTTCCAGAATGGTCCTGTATTTGGCTCCATCCATCTTCCCATCAATTTTAACCATCTTCCCTGTCCCTGCTGAAGAAAAGCAGGCCCAAACCATGATGCTGCCACCACCATGTTTGACAGTGGGGATCGTGTGTTCAGGGTGATGAGCTGTGTTGCTTTTACGCCAAACATAACGTTTTGCATTGTTGCCAAAAAGTTAAATTTTGGTTTCATCTGACCAGAGCACCTTCTTCCACATGTTTGTTGTGTCTCCCAGGTGGCTTGTGGCAAACTTTAAACAACACTTTTTATGGATATCTTTAAGAAATGGCTTTCTTCTTGCCACTCTTCCATAAAGGCCAGATTTGTGCAATATACGACTGATTGTTGTCCTATGGACAGAGTCTCCCACCTCAGCTGTAGATCTCTGCAGTTCATCCAGAGTGATCATGGGCCTCTTGGCTGCATCTCTGATCAGTCTTCTCCTTGTATGAGCTGAAAGTTTAGAGGGACGGCCAGGTCTTGGTAGATTTGCAGTGGTCTGATACTCCTTCCATTTCAATATTATCGCTTGCACAGTGCTCCTTGGGATGTTTAAAGCTTGGGAAATCTTTTTGTATCCAAATCCGGCTTTAAACTTCTTCACAACAGTATCTCGGACCTGCCTGGTGTGTTCCTTGTTCTTCATGATGCTCTCTGCGCTTTTAACAGACCTCTGAGACTATCACATCCTGGGCTCACTTCTGGCTGTAAAGACTTAAAAGGTGGAGATTATAACAGAACAGTGCAGGTGCATTTATACGGAGACTTGATTACACACAGGTGGATTGTATTTATCATCATTAGTCATTTAGGTCAACATTGGATCATTCAGAGATCCTCACTGATCTTCTGGAGAGAGTTTGCTGCACTGAATGTAAAGGGGCTGAATAATTTTGCACGCTCAATTTTTCAGTTTCTGAATTGTTAAAAAAGTTTGAAATATCCAATAAATGTCGTTCCACTTCATGATTGTGTCCCACTTGTTGTTGATTCTTCACAAAAAAATACAGTTTTATATCTTTATGTTTGAAGCCTGAAATGTGGCAAAAGGTCGCAAAGTTCAAGGGGGCCGAATACTTTCGCAAGGCACTGTATCTGACCCAGTGATGTGTGTATTTCGTGTATATTTAACTTTTTCACACTGGAGTCTTACTTGTGTTGTAACAATCTCTTTGTTTCATTTTTGAGATGTTGTGTAAGGATGCTGTGTTGAGATGTTGTGTAAGGATGCTGTGTTGAGATGCTGTCTTGAGATGCTGTGTTGGGTTGGGTTGCTGTGTTGGGAGGCTGTGTTAAGATGTTGTGTAAGGATGCTGTGTTGAGATGCTGTGTTGGGTTGGGTTGCTGTGTTGAAATTGAAAAACCCCCACTAATTTTCATTTTCCGTTGCAAAACATTTTAAAACGCTTTCCTGTTGTGCTTCCTCATGAATGCCACCCGTGCAGTCTCCTGTGGGTCCTAAATGGAACCCTATGCCCTATGTAGTGTACTACTTTAGACTAGGGCCTATAGGGGACATCTATTGGTGTCATATACACTATATAGGGAACGGCGCCCCCTGTTGTGAATCAGTGTAATGACAGGCCTCAGTGCTCCTGTGGTGAATCAGTGTAATAACAGGCCTCAGCGCCCCCTGTGGTGAATCAGTGTAACAACAGGCCTCAGTGCCCCCTGTGGTGAATCATTGTAATAAGGCATCAGCGCACCCCTCAGTGCCCCCTGTTGTGAATCAGTGTAATAACAGGTCCAGCGCCCCCTGTGGTGAATCAGTGTAACAACAGGCATCAGCGCCCCCTGTGGTGAATCAGTGTAATAACAGACCTCAGTGCCCCCTGTGGTGAATCAGTGTAATAACAGGCCTCAGTGCCCCCTGTGGTGAATCAGTGTAACAACAGAACTCAGCGCCCCCTGTGGTGAATCAGTGTAACAACAGGCCTCAGTGCTGACTGTGTGTCTGTCTCCTCTACAGCAGGGTGAGATGACAGACATCCCTCCCCAGACTGTGACAGAGGAGCACTACACAGATCAACATGGACACACGGTGGTTAGAAAGGTAAGCACACGTGGAAATGAAGACCATGTTTGGTTCCTGTCATTCATTCATTACATCAGTGTGTACTAATCCTGGTCATGGGCAGTGGTGTGAAAAATATTTTAAAGTACTACTTAAGTCGTTTTTTTGGTGTATCTTTACTTTACTAATTATATTTTTGACAACTTTCACTTCACTACATTCCTAAAGAAAATAATGTACTTTCCCTGACACCCAAAAGTACTCGTTACATTTTCAATGGTTAGTAGGACAGAACAATGGTCCAATTCACGCTCTTATGAAGTGAACATCCCTGGACCTCCCTACTGCCTCTGATCTGGTGGACTCACTAAATAGAGAACATCCCTGGTTATCCCTACTGCCTCTGATCTGGTGGACTCACTAAATAGAGAACATCCCTGGTTACCCCTACTGCCTCTGATCTGGAGGACTCACTAAACAGAGAACATCCCTGGTCATCCCTACTGCCTCTGATCTGGAGGACTCACTAAACAGAGAACATCCCTGGTCATCCCTACTGCCTCTGATCTGGAGGACTCACTAAACAGAGAACGTCCCTGGTCATCCCTACTGCCTCTGATCTGGAGGACTCAC
>NW_024609419.1:52500-55000 GCF_018296145.1 Oncorhynchus tshawytscha | reverse complement strand
CATAAACTCTGTGTTGGTTCTATTCTCCTATAAACAGCTACAGTTCTCTGTGTTGGTTCTATTCTCCTATAAACAGCTACAGTTCTCTGTGTTGGTTCTATTCTCCTATAAACAGCTACAGTTCTCTGTGTTGGTTCTATTCTCCTATAAACAGCTACAGTTCTCTGTGTTGGTTCTATTCTCCTATAAACAGCTACAGTTCTCTGTGTTGGTTCTATTCTCCTGTATAAACAGCTACAGTTCTCTGTGTTGGTTCTATTTCCCTGTATAAACAGCTACAGTTCTCTGTGTTGGTTCTATTTCCCTGTATAAACAGCTACAGTTGTCTGTGTTGGTTCTATTTCCCTGTATAAACAGCTACAGTTCTCTGTGTTGGTTCTATTTCCCTGTATAAACAGCTACAGTTCTCTGTGTTGGTTCTATTTCCCTGTATAAACAGCTACAGTTGTCTGTGTTGGTTCTATTTCCCTGTATAAACAGCTACAGTTGCTGGAAATGTTAGGAGAAAAAAAACCTGATTGTACTGTTTTTGTTGCCACATTGAACCATATCGCTCTCCGTAGTTTCAAAACGAATTGGACAGAACTAAAACAATGACGTCATATCTGAACTATACCGATCTTTATCTTTATGGATGTTTACTATTCCACGCAATTCAGGAAGTACACTGTAATTCCAATTCTGTTTCCTGTTCTCTTTTTTTAATGCTTTTCAATGAGGACAATGTGGAATTGGAATTAGTTTTCCGTTCTGAACAGACTGGAATTGAAATAGAATTGTGCCCAAATCAAATCAAAGTTTATTTGTCACGTGCGCTGAATACAACAGGTGTAGTAGACCTTACAGTGAAATGCTGAATACAACAGGTGTAGTAGACCTCACAGTGAAATGCTGAATACAACAGGTGTAGTAGACCTGACAGTGAAATGCTGAATACAACAGGTGTAGTAGACCTCACAGTGAAATGCTGAATACAACAGGTGTAGTAGACCTTACAGTGAAATGCTGAATACAACAGGTGTAGTAGACCTCACAGTGAAATGCTGAATACAACAGGTGTAGTAGACCTTACAGTGAAATGCTGAATACAACAGGTGTAGTAGACCTCACAGTGAAATGCTGAATACAACAGGTGTAGTAGACCTCACAGTGAAATGCTGAATACAACAGGTGTAGTAGACCTGACAGTGAAATGCTGAATACAACAGGTGTAGTAGACCTCACAGTGAAATGCTGAATACAACAGGTGTAGTAGACCTGACAGTGAAATGCTGAATACAACAGGTGTAGTAGACCTTACAGTGAAATGCTGAATACAACAGGTGTAGTAGACCTGACAGTGAAATGCTGAATACAACAGGTGTAGTAGACCTGACAGTGAAATGCTGAATACAACAGGTGTAGTAGACCTGACAGTGAAATGCTGAATACAACAGGTGTAGTAGACCTGACAGTGAAATGCTGAATACAACAGGTGTAGTAGACCTTACAGTGAAATGCTGAATACAACAGGTGTAGTAGACCTTACAGTGAAATGCTGAATACAACAGGTGTAGTAGACCTGACAGTGAAATGCTGAATACAACAGGTGTAGTAGACCTCACAGTGAAATGCTGAATACAACAGGTGTAGTAGACCTCACAGTGAAATGCTGAATACAACAGGTGTAGTAGACCTCACAGTGAAATGCTGAATACAACAGGTGTAGTAGACCTCACAGTGAAATGCTTACTTACAGGCTCTAACCAATAGTGCATAAAAGGTATTAGGTGAACAACTGGTAATTAAATAAATAAAAACAACAGTAAAAAGACAGTGAAAACCCCCTGGTGTGTTTGTTCATAACAGATTATAACCTGATGTTTCTTTTCAAAGTAATAGTATATTCCGTTTAACAGATGGTTTTATCCTAAACATCTTAATTAATTAATTAGTTAATCCTCTTAATGTGTATATACATTTTAATTATGGGCGGTGTCCCCAGTGGGATTTAACCACACAACAACAATTATATATTGTATTTTTTGTTGTTGTCTCTCTCTCTCTCTGTCTCTCTCTCTCTCTCTCTCTCTCTCTCTCTGTCTCTCTCTCTCTCTCAAGGGCTTTATTGACATGGGAAACATGTGTTAACATTGCCAAAGCAAGTGAGGTAGATAATATATAAAGTGAAATAAACAATAAAAATTAACAGTAGACATACTGAATAATTTTGCACACCCAATTTTTCAGTTTTTGATTTGTTAAAAAAGTTTGAAATATCCCATAAATGTCGTTCCACTTCATGATTGTTGTTGATTCTTCACAAAAAAATACAGTTTTATATCTTTATGTTTGAAGCCTGAAATGTGGCAAAAGGTCGCAAAGTTCAAGGGGGCCGAATACTTTCGCAAGGCACTGTATATATATACAGTGTTTTAACAATGTACAAATGGTAGAGGACACAAGATAAAATAAATAAGCATAGATATGGGTTGTATTTACAATGGTGTTTGTTCTTCAC
>NW_024609419.1:0-45000 GCF_018296145.1 Oncorhynchus tshawytscha | reverse complement strand
GTTTAAAAATGATTTAAAAAAACAAAAACTAAAAAGTGATACAAATGCAAAACTAGTGGAAGTTCACTGTGACTGGGTCGGTCCGGCTTTTAATTTAACCAATCAGCATTCTGTTTCCGCGGTGACGGCATTTATATACATATGTGATATTATACATATATAAATATTTACGAGGGCATGTATTAGTTTTATTCAAATGGTATAATAATCAAATGCTGCAGTGTGTTTATGGCTGATAGAGAATTAAAATGTACAAGTCATTTCCTGTTTCCTGTTTTGTTTTTATTGTGATGAGAAGTACTGTTGATGAAAACCTTACAACTTTTCTCTTCTTTAAGTGACTACAATATAACTTATTACAGGACAGAACTTATTCATTACAGGACAGAACTTATTCATTACAGGACAGAACTTATTCATTACAGGACAGAACTTATTCATTACAGGACAGAACTTATTCATTACAGGACAGAACTTATTCATTACAGGACAGAACTTATTCATTACAGGACAGAACTTATTCATTACAGGACAGAACTTATTCATTACAGGACAGAACTTATTCATTACAGGACAGAACAATACAGAACTTATTCATTACAGGACAGAACTTATTCATTACAGAAGAACTTATTCATTACAGGACAGAACTTATTCATTACAGGACAGAACTTATTCATTACAATACAGAACTTATTCATTACAGTACAGAACTTATTCATTACAGGACAGAACTTCCTCCCTGGTCTCAGACCATTTCATGTTATTCTGTATGTAAATCCGATAGACTCCATTTAGTATGATAGGTTACGTTTGGTATGGTATGGTTACATTAATGAAGGCAAAAAACGAGAGGGCAAGAGTTTCTACTGTTAGACACCACCAGAGTGTCTACTGTTAAGTCAAAGATGTGTCTAATTTATCCAAGATGAACCACAGCCTGTTGTTTCCAATGGAAACAAATGAATCTTAGTGGGCAGAACATGCAAGGAGCAGAGATCAAACGTTTCATCGATAAAAAAAAATGAGCAGAAATTTGGCCAAAATCCATCTCGCTCCATCTTCTCCCTGTGCTGGGCTCTGGGCTTCCTCTCACTACCATATTTGGTAGTGAGTGGGAACGTCAACCCGGATGCTTCACATTTAGACATCCTGTGAAATATCTGTCTCATTGTTCAATCTGTAGTTTAGTTACACACTACCAGGGGAAATGTACAAAGCTTTCCAAACTGTGGAGGAGGGGGGGGGGTAGCATTTCACAGCGTCTGAACACGCAACAGTGAAATAAAACATTTAAAAACGTAAAACCAAGAAACAACAACAAAGAAATCTAAAAACAGAAAAATGGCAAACATTAAAATCTGCAGCCTTCATTGAAACAAAGTCATGAGGCAGACACAAGGATGGCAGAAAATAACACGGAAAACGTTCGCTTTCAAATACAACTAATCAAATGTGGATTTACATACTCTTTTGTAACATTCAAAATATAAGCGTTGTTTTAATAAAATTAAAATAAAATAGTCTGTTCCCTGGGCCGTAGTTCCCTGAATTGAAACATCAGACTACCATGGAAAGCTACCTGTGTCAGGACAGTTTGACTTTTGACTTGATTACAAAGAGCTTTCCCTGGTGGTCTAGTGGTTAGGATTCGGCGCTCTCACCGCCGCGGCCCGGGTTCGATTCCCGGTCAGGGAACACACTGTTTTAAAAAAAAATTAAAACAACACTTACACTTTTAAATGTTACAATAAAATAATGTAATTCCACATTTGATCAGTTGTATTTGAAAGCGAAGTTTTACCGTGCTACTTTCTGACATTCTTTCGCTTTCAAAAAAAAAAAAAAGGTGTGTTCCCTGACCGGGAATCGAACCCGGGCCGCGGCGGTGAGAGCGCCGAATCCTAACCACTAGACCACCAGGGAAAGCTACTTTTTAAAGGACAGTTTGACTTTTCACCTGAGTACTCAGTGCTGAGTTACAACTGGAAATTTAACTTTAATTCGCTCTTTCTTTATGAGAAACAATTACCGCAGATAAAAGTTAACACAGTATCTTTGCAATGACACATCCAGAAGCTGTGTGCACGGCTTCCACCTCTCAGCACTGTAGGCTTTCTGTCTGGTAAACAAGCACACTTTAGTGGAAGTTCAGTGACGCTTGTGGAGACTTTAACGTTAGCTATGTGGTTTACAGCCTTTCGTCCTTCGGAGTTCAAAGTCAATCTGTTCCACTCTCTGTCTAGCAGAACCAGCGGCAGGAGAGGCCCGGGCGGGTGGAACCACGGATAAAAGTCGCTTAAAAAAGCAAACTCTGTAGGTGGGTCTTCGATGATGAAGACGGGTTGACAGCAGGAGCTAAGGACCAATAACCAGGTATGTACAGCATACATCAAACAAACATTATAGGGGCAACAGGTAGCGCGGTCTGTGTTGTATTACGTTCACTACTGTCATACAGAAGCCACGTCTATATATCTACAGTATCTATCTATCTATCTAGTTAAATAAATCAAAATTGTCTATCTATCTCAGTCTGACTGTCTAATGAGTCAATGCCAACAGGTAGCGTAGTCTGTGTTGTATTACGTTCACTACTGTCATACAGAAGCCACGTCTATCTATCTATATATCTACAGTATCTATCTATCTATATATCTACAGTCTCTATCTATCTAGTTAAATAAAGGTTAAATTTTAAAAAATATGTATATCTATCTATCTCAGTCTGACTGTCTAATGAGTCAATGCCAATAGCTAAATGGAGTCAATCAGTCATAACTTTTAGCTGCCTATTTGTCCATCATCATAATGACTTTATCGCGTCTCTCAGTGACTTCTGTGTCCTGAATGGAATCCTATTCCCTATAAAGTGCACTCAGGGCTGCCAACTTCTGAAGAAAGCTTTGGAGGGAGATTTTGCCTATAAAGCTCATCTCCTGTAATTCTACATATTTGACCAAAAACACAGGCCAGGTGTATTCAGAATGATTTGAATATTAAATTATCACTCAATGACTTTGTTACTCTGAGATTTTGGGGGGGATGAAAATTAAAAGTATGCTAATATATATATATTGATTGATTCCTGTTCTCTAGAAACAGTAGGATGGTCAGTGGATTGATTCCTGTTCTCTATAAACAGTAGGAAGGTCAGTGGATTGATTCCTGTTCTCTATAAACAGTAGGAAGGTCAGTGGATTGATTCCTGTTCTCTAGAAACAGTAGGAAGGTCAGTAGATTGATTCCTGTTCTCTAGAAACAGTAGGAAGGTCAATGGGAATGCTCTGCACAGGAAATACTTATACTAATGGTTGATGGCAGTGGGCGACCAAATCATAGATTGCAGTCTCCTTGTCCAAAGACTGCTTTTAAATCAGATTTTAGTACATTTTAGGTGAGCTATCTCTTTAAAATTAGGTCTGGAACAAAATCCTGCTTGCTCTCCAGGAAATGCCACCCGACGGCCGCGGTGCAATTTAGAAGTAGCCCCAAAAAAAAACGCAACGCGCGACCAAGAGTATGTGAGCGAACCAGAGCTGGAGTGGAGCGAGAAGCGGAGCAGTTTACTGCAGCTCGGAGCGAAGAAGCATTGTAAGATCATCAGAAGCTGATAAGCTTCTATGTTGTTCACCACAGTCGTCATATTAGGGATATCTAGGTGAAGTGTCCAACGTCTTCCTGAAAATCGGAACATTCTTCCTCTGGGAAATCTGTGTGGAATATTTTTATTTCATTTTTTATTTCACCTTTATTTAACCAGGTAGGCTAGTTGAGAACACCTTTATTTTAACCAGGTAGGCCAGTTGAGAACACCTTTATTTAACAAGGTAGGCTAGTTGAGAACACCTTTATTTTAACCAGGTAGGCCAGTTGAGAACACCTTTATTTAACCAGGTAGGCTAGTTGAGAACACCTTTATTTTAACCAGGTAGGCCAGTTGAGAACACCTTTATTTAACAAGGTAGGCTAGTTGAGAACACCTTTATTTAACCAGGTAGGCTAGTTGAGAACACCTTTATTTAACCAGGTAGGCTAGTTGAGAACACCTTTATTTAACCAGGTAGGCTAGTTGAGAACACCTTTATTTAACCAGGTAGGCTAGTTGAGAACACCTTTATTTAACCAGGTAGGCTAGTTGAGGACAAGTTCTCATATACAATTGCGACCTGGCCAAGATAAAGCAATATAAAGATATAAAGATAAAGATATATCAATTTCTCTTTAAACCAGGACATGTTACTCTCACTTTTTTTTTGTTTCCTTCGTTACAGGTTATGAGAATCTACCGTCTGAAGCTGAGGTAATATCCTTCGATTCAAGGACTGTACCTGAAATGATACAAGATCACCGGTGAAGTGTTCATTTAGAAAAGTCCTTATCAACCAGTGGAATTTTTTAATGTATTTTACTAGGCAAGTCAGTTCAGAACAAATTCTTATTTTTAATGACGGCCTAGGGACAGTGGGTTAACTGCCTTGTTCAGGGGCAGAACAACAGATTTGTACCTTGTCAGTTAGGAGATTTGATCTTGCAAGCATTTCGGTTACTAGTCCTGTAACGGTTTTCATATAGTGGTGATGAAGGAGAGTCGGACCAAACTGCAGCGTGTCGATTGCGATCCCTGTTTAATACAACAAAGAAACACGAACTTACAAAAAACAATAAACGAAACCGAAACAGCCTATCTGGTGCAAACTAACAGAGAGTACACATAGGACACTAAGGACAATCACCCACGACAAACTCAAAGAATATGGCTGCCTAAATATGGTTCCCAATCAGAGACAACGATAAGCATCTGCCTCTGATTGAGAACCACTCCAGACAGCCATAGACTTTGCTAGATAACCCCCTAGCTACAATCCCAATACCACCACCAAAACCCCAAGACAAACACACCACAATTACAAAAACCCCATGCCACACCCTGGCCTGACCAAATACATAAAGATAAACACAAAATACTTTGACCAGGGCGTGACAGAACCCCCCCCTAAGGTGCGGACTCCCGAACGCACCTCAAAACAATAGGGAGGGTCCGGGTGGGCGTCTGTCCATGGTGGCGGCTCCGGCGCGGGACGTGGACCCCACTCCTTTAATGTCTTAGTCCCCTCTCCCTTCGTCCCTGGATAGTCCACCCTCGCCGCCGACCATGGCCTAGTAGTCCTCACCCAGAACCCCACTGGACTGAGGAGCAGATCGGGACTGAAGGACAGCTCGGGACCGAGGCAGCTCGGGACTGAGGGGAAGCTCGGGAGTGAGAGAAAGCTCGGGAGTGAGAGAAAGCTCAGGAGTGAGAGGAAGCTCAGGAGTGAGAGGAAGCTCAGGAGTGAGAGGAAGCTCAGGAGTGAGAGGAAGCTCAGGAGTGAGAGGAAGCTCAGGAGTGAGAGGAAGCTCAGGCAGGTAGATAGATCTACCAGCTCCTGGCTGGCTGGTGGTTTCAGCAGATCCTGGCTGACTGGCAGATCCTGGCTGACTGGCAGATCCTGGCTGACTGGCAGATCTGGAAGAGTCTGGTTGACTGGCAGATCTGGAAGAGTCAGGTTGACTGGCAGATCTGGAAGAGTCAGGTTGACTGGCAGATCTGGAAGAGTCTGGCTGACTGGCAGATCTGGAAGAGTCTGGCTGACTGGCAGATCTGGAAGAGTCTGGCTGACTGGCAGATCTGGAAGAGTCTGGCTGACTGGCAGATCTGGCGGCGCTGGGCAGACTGGCGGCGCTGGGCAGACTGGCGGCGCTGGGCAGACTGGCGGCGCTGGGCAGACTGGCGGCGCTGGGCAGACTGGCGGCGCTGGGCAGACTGGCGACGCTGGGCCGACTGGCGATGCTGGGCAGACTGGCGATGCTGGGCAGACTGGCGATGCTGGGCAGACTGGCGACGCTGGGCAGACTGGCGACGCTGGGCAGACTGGGGGCACTGGCGGCGCTGGGCAGACTGGGGGCACTAGCTGCTCCATATAGGCTGACAGCTCTGGCGGCTTCTTACAGACTGACCGCTCTGGCGGCTCCGTGCTGACTGGCAGCTCCGTGCAGACTGACAGCTCCTTGCAGACTGGCAGCTCCATGCAGACTGGCAGCTCCATGCAGACTGGCAGCTCCATGCAGACTGGCAGCTCCATGCAGACTGGCTGCTCTATGCAGACTGACAGCTCTGGCTGCTTCATGCAGACTGACAGCTCTGGCTGCTCCATGTAGACTGGCTGCTTCATGCAGACTGGCAGCTCGGGCTGCTTCATGTAGACTGACAGCTCTGGCTGCTCCATGCGGACTGACAGCTCTGGCTGCTCCATGTAGACTGACTGCTTCATGCAGACTGGCAGCTCGGGCTGCTTCATGTAGACTGACAGCTCTGGCTGCTCCATGCAGACTGACAGCTCTGACTGCTCCATGCAGACTGACAGCTCTGGCTGCTTCATGCAGACTGGCAGCTCTGGCTGCGCTGAACAGGCGGGAGACTCCTGCAGCGCTGTGTCGGAGGAAAGCTCTGGCTGCGCTGAACAGGCGGGAGACTCCGTCAGCACTGGAGATGAGGAAAGCTCTAACAGCGCTAGATAGGCGGGAGACTCCGGCAGCGCAGGAGAGGAGAAAGGCTCCGACAGCGCTGGAGAGGCGAGGCGCACTGTAGGCCTGATGCGTGGTGCTGGTACTGGTGGTACTGGACCGAGGACACGCACAGGAAGCCTGGTGCGGGGAGCTGCTACCGGAGGGCTGGGGTGTGGAGGTGGTACTGGATAGACCGGACCGTGCAGGCGCACTGGAGCTCTTGAGCACCGAGCCTGCCCAACCTTACCTGGCTCGATGCCCACTCTAGCCCGGCCGATACGAGGAGCTGGAATATACCGAACCGGGCTGTGCACCCGCACTGGAGACACCGTGCGCTCCACAGCATAACACGGTGCCTGCCCGGTCTCTCCAGCCCCCCAGTAAGCACAGGGAGTTTGCGCAGGTCTCCTACCTGGCATAGCCATACTCCCTGTGAGCCCCCCCCCCCAAGAAATTTTCGGGGCTGACTCTCGGGCTTCCATCCGCTCTGCCGTGCTAGCTCCTCATAATGCCGCCTCTCTGCTTTTGCTGCCTCCAGCTCGGCTTTGGGGCGACAATAATCTCCAGGCTCATTCCAGGGTCCTTTACCGTCCAATTCCTCCTCCCATGTCCATTTCTCCAGGTGGTGCAACCTCTCCCACTGTAGCTGCTGCTGCTCCTGCTGCTGCTGCCTCTTCTCCTGTTGCTCCTTTGGGCGGCTACACTCCCCTGGTTTAGCCCAGGGTCCTCTCCCGTCGAAGATCTCCTCCCATGACCAGAAATCCTTGTTGAGCATCTCCTTTTTCGGCTGCTCCTGCCTGTTGACACGCCGCTTGGTCCGTTGGTGGTGGGTGATTCTGTAACGGTTTTCATATAGTGGTGATGAAGGAGAGTCGGACCAAACTGCAGCGTGTCGATTGCGATCCCTGTTTAATATAACAAAGAAACACGAACTTACAAAAAACAATAAACGAAACCGAAACAGCCTATCTGGTGCAAACTAACAAAGAGTACACATAGGACACTAAGGACAATCACCCACGACAAACTCAAAGAATATGGCTGCCTAAATATGGTTCCCAATCAGAGACAACGATAAGCACCTGCCTCTGATTGAGAACCACTCCAGACAGCCATAGACCTTGCTAGACAACCCACTAAGCTACAATCCCAATACCACCACCAAAACCCCAAGACAAACACACCACAATTACAAAAACCCCATGCCACACCCTGGCCTGACCAAATACATAAAGATAAACACAAAATACTTTGACCAGGGCGTGACAAGTCCAACGCTCTAACCACTAGGCTACGCTGAACTGAAGAAGACTTTCTCACTACCGGCAGACTGTCAGAACATCATGTCTAATTGTTATCTATGGGACTGATACCAGTGTGGAAGAGCTGGTCATGTCTAATAGTCATCTATGGGACTGATACCAGTGTGAAGAGCTGGTCATGTCTAATAGTTATCAATGGGACTGATACCAGTGTGGAAGAGCTGGTCATGTCTAATAGTTATCTATGGGACTGATACCAGTGTGGAAGAGCTGGTCATGTCTAATAGTTATTTATGTGACTGATACCAGTGTGAAGAGCTGGTCATGTCTAATAGTTATCTATGGGACTGATACCAGTGTGAAGAGCTGGTCATGTCTAATAGTTATCTATGGGACTGATACCAGTGTGGAAGAGAAGGTCATGTCTAATAGTCATCTATGTGGGACTGATACCAGTGTGGAAGAGCTGGTCATTTCTAATAGTCATCTATGTGGGACTGATACCAGTGTGAAGAGCTGGTCATGTCTAATAGTTATCTATGTGGGACTGATACCAGTGTGGAAGAGCTGGTCATGTCTAATAGTTATCTATGTGACTGATACCAGTGTGAAGAGAAGGTCATGTCTAATAGTTATCTATGTGACTGATACCAGTGTGAAGAGCTGGTCATGTCTAATAGTTATCTATGGGACTGATACCAGTGTGAAGAGAAGGTCATGTCTAATAGTTATCTATGTGACTGATACCAGTGTGAAGAGCTGGTCATGTCTAATAGTCATCTATGTGGGACTGATACCAGTGTGAAGAGCTGGTCATGTCTAATAGTTATCTATGTGGGACTGATACCAGTGTGGAAGAGCTGGTCATGTCTAATAGTCATCTATGTGACTGATACCAGTGTGAAGAGCTGGTCATGTCTAATAGTTATCTATGGGACTGATACCAGTGTGAAGAGAAGGTCATGTCTAATAGTTATCTATGTGACTGATACCAGTGTGAAGAGCTGGTCATGTCTAATAGTTATCTATGTGACTGATACCAGTGTGAAGAGCTGGTCATGTCTAATAGTTATCTATGGGACTGATACCAGTGTGGAAGAGCTGGTCATGTCTAATAGTTATCAATGGGACTGATACCAGTGTGGAGAGCTGGTCACTTTTAAAAGAATCACTGAGAGAGAATCACAGGAGAGAATCACAGGAGAGAATCACTGAGAGAGAATGACAGGAGAGAACCACTGAGAGAGAATCACTGAGGACAGGGTAGAATGACCATCTACCTCTCAGCTTATCATCTATGATTTATCCTCTTTGAATAAACCTATTTTCCTTCCCCTGATTTGCTTAAAGAGTAAACATCAACTGCTAACAAGTTCATAAACCATGTGCCATGGAATCGGTAGAACATTGAAAATCTCTTCCCAACTAGTTTGCAATCTATATGGCACAGCTGTTAAGCTTTTGGTCATTAAATGAAACTGGTAAACTTTTGTATTTATCACAATTTTCTTTAACCATTTTTTGGTCTTTAATGCCGATAGACAAGATCCACTTTTATAGACAATATACAGACGCACAGACAGCACATTGAACAAACAAAACAACCTTCACAATATGAACTGGAATTACATTGGTTTATTAATGAACTTTTTGTTGAAAACAAATATTTGAATCGGAAGAGACTGTCACTGGCAACCATGGCTACAAGGAGGGTATACCATAATATAATATTGTTGGGTCTGTTACTTTACCACCCTCCTCACGGAGAAAATCACCAGAGATAATTACAACACAGAAAGTGTGAGAAAAACAATTAAATGCATCATTCTAACATTGCCTAAAATGATGAATAAGACACTAATGAGATAGACCTGCACAATGCAGTTGTACAATTTATGGCATATATGACGATAAACGGTTGAGGAAAACACTCATCTACTTTTCCCAACTTTAAGCAAATCACCAGCGGCAACAGCTGGGCGATGACCAATCATATCGAGTGGTTTCCGTGACGATGACCAATCATATCGAGTGGTTCCCGTGACGTTGACCAATCATATCGAGTGGTTCACGTGACGATGAACGTTCATATCGAGTGGTTACCGTGACGATGACCAATCATATCGAGTGGTTCCCGTGACGTTGACCAATCATATCGAGTGGTTCCCGTGACGATGAACGTTCATATCGAGTGGTTACCGTGACGTTGACCAATCATATCGAGTGGTTCCCGTGACGATGACCAATCATATCGAGTCGCTCCCGTGACGAATCTGACGCGATGAAACCCAGGACAGGAGACTTTCTCCAGCCAAGATGGCTGACCAGAAATACCAATACGGAAGCAAATGTAATTAATGATAAAGTCATAACGATTCATACTAAAAATGTAGAGTTAAGAGGAATGTGTAGAGACCAACGATTATGCATTTTTCTGTCATAAAGTTACTTACGAAAATCGCTATTCAGAAAGCTAGCATTATCATTAGCCGCTAGCTAACATTAGCCAGCTAGCTGACTAGCATTAGCCAGCTAGCTGACTAGCTAACATTAGCCAGCTAGCTGACTAGCTAACATTAGCCAGCTAGCTGACTAGCTAACATTAGCCAGCTAGCTGACTAGCTAGCTAGCTGACTAGCTAACATTAGCCAGCTAGCTGACTAGCTAACATTAGCCAGCTAGCTGACTAGCTAACATTAGCCAGCTAGCTGACTAGCTAACATTAGCCAGCTAGCTGACTAGCTAACATTAGCCAGCTAGCTGACTAGCTAACATTAGCCAGCTAGCTGACTAGCTAACATTAGCCAGCTAGCTGACTAGCTAACATTAGCCAGCTAGCTGACTAGCTTTATGGGTGTTGTGACATGAGTATGAAATTGTAATTCTGGCTGTTTAATGTTTTAGGGACTCCTGAAACAACCAGCAAAACTGTGAAACAGTAGATGTAAATAATCTAGCTAGCTAAAGCATTTACTGCAAATTGAATGTACCGTTTTGTAAGCTTGCCTTGCTGATATTTGCAATGCAGATGAAGTATCGTAGCTAGCTATTTCCTTGCTTCTTGTGCAGTGCAGAATAAAAAATATCCGTATGCCTATAGATGTGTAGCCGATCTGTGTATGAACCCTAAAACGTTTGGTATACAAATTAGTTCAGAACCTAGCTATGAACCTCAGATTTCATAGCCTGTTGTATCTTCAAAACAGTCTGAATGACATTAATGAAGCCTTTGGATTGAGGAGAATATAATAACTTTGTGCCAAGGTTGCAAGTCGTATATACATGTAGTTATTGAGATCCCACATTGTAGCCTGTACATTTAATATATTCACTGATCATGTACTCTACCTTGGCAAATAAAATAATGAATGTCTTTGAGATTATTCTTCAGTCATATCCAATACCAGGACTATCAAATTACAGTCTTTGAATGACGCTGTGTCTGCATGTATGTATTACAATTATACACTTTAACAGTGTTTACCAGTCTTGATCCTGGGACATCAATGATTACACATTGTAACTATGCAATAGAGCAGAAACATGATTTAACTAGTTAAAGACTGATTTGTAATTCATATATGCAGAAATAGAATTTAAAAACAGTACACTACACTTCCTATACATCATGTAAATACAGTTAATCTCCATATGTAATTTCCTTCATCTGCATTGATCTGATAAACACAGGACACAGCTGATATAACCTAGAGGATGTAGGGAGAAGAGAGAGGGATGAAGTCAAGGAGAAAGACTGTTATTGAGAAAATAAGGTAGTTAAAGAGACAAGTGTTCAACAGGAATCTGTGTGTGAGGCCTCTCCTGGTGTCCACACCACACGAAGTGGCAGCAGAGTATTTCATACTGAAAAACATGCAAAGACACACGAGTTCAAACAATATAGCGTAGTTAGAGAAATAATGAAGTGTCTTACTATTCTCCACGGTCGGCCCTCTTGACTATTCTTTGGAGGTGTAAGGAGCCACAGTTATACACCTGAACCTGCTTACTGCACAACACAATCCATCAATCAGATTGATACATGAGTGTGTGAGTTATATGGTGTCTAATTGTTCTAAATGTCATCAATATGGATGATTTAAAATAGCCTGTTTTGTTTTTGTACAGACATCACACCCTTACCTAAACACCCTCACCTGAGAAGTAGAAATAAAAAGAGAGAAACTGGGAATTTTATATTTTATTTAACTAGCCAAGTCAGTTAACAAATTATTATTTATGATGACGGCCTACCAAGAGGCAAAAGGCCTCCTGTAGAGAGACACCACAACACTACCTGGAGGCCTCCTGTAGAGAGACACCACAACACTACCTGGAGGCCTCCTGTAGAGAGACACCACAACACTACCAAGAGGCCTCCTGTAGAGAGACACCACAACACTAGCAAGAGGCCTCCTGTAGAGAGACACCACAACACTACCAAGAGGCCTCCTGGTAGAGAGACACCACAACACTACCAAGAGGCAAAAGGTCTCCTGCGGGGGCGGGATTAAAATTAATTAAATAAAAATAGGACAAAACACACACATCATGAAGAGAGACAACATGACAACATGGTAGCAACAACATGACAACATGGCAGCAACTCAACATGACAACATGGCAGCAACTCAACATGACAACATGGTAGTAACAACATGACAACATGGCAGCAACTCAACATGACAACATGGTAGCAACTCAACATGACAACATGGCAGCAACTCAACATGACAACATGGCAGCAACTCAACATGACAACATGGCAGCAACTCAACATGACAACATGGTAGTAACAGACAACATGGCAGCAACTCAACATGACAACATGGCAGCAACAACATGACAACATGGCAGCAACTCAACATGACAACATGGCAGCAACTCAACATGACAACATGGCAGCAACTCAACATGACAACATGCAGCACTCAACATGACAACATGGTAGCAACTCAACATGACAACATGGCAGCAACTCAACATGACAACATGGCAGCAACTCAACATGACAACATGGTAGCAAACATTATTGGGCAAAACATGACAACATGGTAGTAAACATGACAACATGGCAGCAACTCAACATGACAACATGGTTGAGCAACTCTTTGAACATGACAACATGGAGCAACTCAACATGACAACATGGTAGCGAAGTAACATGACAACATGGTAGCAACTGAACATGACAACATGGCAGTGCAACAACATGTACAACATGGCAGCAACTCAACATGACAACATGGCAGCAACTCAACATGACAACATGGAGCAACTCAACATGACAACATGGTAGTAACAACATGACAACATGGCAGCAACTCCCACATGACAACATGGCAGCAACTCAACATGACAACATGGTTTGAGCAACTCAACATGACAACATGGAATAGGAACAAGTCATGACAATATGGCAGCAACTCAACATGACAACATGGCAGCAACTCAACATGACAACATGGATAGCAACTGGATTGACAACATGGTAGTATAGCAATCCTATTTTTAACTAGTTAAGAACAAATTCTTATGACAACATGGTAGCAACTGGGTTAACTGACTTGTTCATGGTGCAGAACAACAGATTTTTACATGGCAGCAACTCAACATGACAACATGGCAGCAACTCAACATGACAACATGGCAGCAACTCAACATGACAACCTGGTCCTCTACTCAACATGACAACATGGTAGCAACTCAACATGACAACATGGCAGCAACTCAACATGACAACATGGTAGCAACTCAACATGACAACATGGTAGTAACATGACAACATGGCAGCAACTCAACATGACAACATGGTAGCAACTCAACATGACAACATGGTAGCAACTCAACATGACAACATGGTAGTAACCACATGACAACATGGTAGCAACTCAACATGACAACATGGCAGCAACACCACATGACAACATGGCAGCAACTCAACAACAACATGGCAGCAACTCAACATGACAACCATGGCTAGCAACTCAACATGACAACATGGTAGTAACCTCTAACATGACAACCATGGCTACCTGCAACTCAACATGACAACATGGCAGCAACTCAACATGACAACATGGTAGCAACTCAACATGACAACATGGTAGTAACAACTGACAACATGGCAGCAACTCAACATGACAACATGGCAGCAACTCAACATGACAACATGGTAGCAACTCAACCATGACAACATGGTAGTAACAACATGACAACATGGTAGCAACTCAACATGACAACATGGTAGCAACTCAACATGACAACACTGGCTAGTAACAACATGACAACATGGCAGCAACTCAACATGACAACATGGCAGCAACTCAACATGACAACATGGCAGCAACTCAACATGACAACATGGTAGCAACTCAACATGACAACATGGTAGCAACTCAACATGACAACATGGTAGTAACAATATGACAAGAGCACAGGGTACAAACATTATTGGGCACAAACAGCACAAAAGGTCAAGGAGGTAAAGACAACAATACATCACATAAAGCAGCAACAACTCAGTAAGAGTGTCCATGATTGAGTCTTTGAATGAAGAGATGGAGATCAAACTGATATAACTGCAGTTGACATAGCGAAGTAAATGGAAGAATACTCTTACTGCAATGTGAATGGTTCTTAAAAGAGCCTTTGGTTGTGCATAGTGTAGTCTACAGTGTTGCCAGGGAACAGCACCCTCCTCAAAAAAGTATGTGGTGAAGAAATCCAGCACACATACCCCCCCCCTCCTCCTGGTCCTCGTGTCCATCCTCATGACGTTATGCAGGACACAGGTAGCCTTCACACACCTGAATTCCTCCAGGAGGCAGTCCCAGATGGCCCTGGTCACCCAACCTTGCAGTGCCCTACATGTTAACTGTAGGCAATCGGTTTGAAGGAATCTCCAGTTACAAGGTATCCGTAGGAATATGGAATTTAAGTCTAATATTGACATTATATCACCAGGTCATTGTGGCTTACTAAAGTATAATATCCCTTATAACAAATCATGATAACATTGGATTGATAGATGCATGTGTAAATAGCAGGATCCTATTTTTATTTGACTAGTTAAGAACAAATTCTTATTTTCAATGACGGCCTAGGAACAGTGGGTTAACTGCCTTGTTCAGGTGCAGAACGACAGATTTTTACCTTGTCAGTTCAGGGATTCAATCTTACAACCTTTCGGATACGAGTCCAAAACTCTAACCACTAGGCTACCTGCCTCCTCTACACTCTAACCACTAGGCTACCTGCCGCCCCTACACTCTAACCACTAGGCTACCTGCCTCCTCTACACTCTAACCACTAGGCTACCTGCCTCCTCTACACTCTAACCACTAGGCTACCTGCCTCCTCTACACTCTAACCACTAGGCTACCTGCCTCCTCTACACTCTAACCACTAGGCTACCTGCCTCCTCTACACTCTAACCACTAGGCTACCTGCCTCCTCTACACTCTAACCACTAGACTACCTGCCTCCTCTACACTCTAACCACTAGGCTACCTGCCTCCTCTACACTCTAACCACTAGGCTACCTACCTCCTCTACACTCTAACCACTAGACTACCTGCCTCCTCTACACTCTAACCACTAGACTACCTGCCTCCTCTACACTCTAACCACTAGGCTACCTGCCTCCTCTACACTCTAACCACTAGGCTACCTGCCTCCTCTACACTCTAACCACTAGGCTACCTACCTCCTCTACACTCTAACCACTAGGCTACCTGCCTCCTCTACACTCTAACCACTAGGCTACCTGCCTCCTCTACACTCTAACCACTAGACTACCTACCTCCTCTACACTCTAACCACTAGGCTACCTGTCCTCTACACTCTAACCACTAGGATACCTGCCTCCTCCACACTCTAACCACTAGGCTGCCTGCCTCCTCTACACTCTAACCACGAGGCTACCTACCTCCTCTACACCCTAACCACTAGGCTACCTACCTCCTCTACACTCTAACCACTAGACTACCTGCCTCCTCTACACTCTAACCACTAGGCTACCTACCTCCTCTACACTCTAACCACTAGGCTATCCTGCCGCCTATATCAAGGACAGCATCACAAATTAATACATAATTACCACTTGAAGCTTGATGAGTTGATCATTTGTGTCAGCTGTGCAGTGCAAAAACGTGCACCCCTTTGAGTAGACAGGATTTCACAGCTCTCTGTAACCGAGGACAGAAAACCTCACAATAAACAGACTTCATTATACCTCACTGAATAGTATACTACTATTATCTCGGTTCTCACTTCTAGGGACTGGAACTACACAAAAGTACCTGCTCTATCCACAGTTGGGGCTGCTATCCTTTCACCCTCCTCTCTGGCTGTTAGGTAGCTACCTACAAATGCATTTGGAGTTTGTTTTTATACAGGGATAAATACATCAAGATAGCTAGCAAATATGAAGTTAGATAGCTGGTGATATTTAATTCACTTATCTATACAGTATGTAACGTTGGCTAGATATGTAACTAGCTAGCTCATTTCAGCACTGTAGCTAGTTAGCTAATAATACATCGTTTTTAAATTTTTATTACATTTTAGAAATGTATTTACTTACTTGAATAGGTTCTCCCAGCCATGTGGACGATTGGAAAACAGGACAGCAAAGTGTGTTTAGAGCATTTTACTGTTGTAATGACCTGACTAGATCATAAAGGAACAATTGTCCAGACAAAGGACTGAGTTTACGGTGCAAATAAATGAAAGATACTCGTATAAAACAACCCGTGACCTTATCTTGTGAAGACCAGACATAAGAAAGAGACCAATGGCTAAACACGGCATTAAACTTGCTTTGCTCCACCCTGCTGCCAACCGTGGCCCTTTTACTCAGTGAAAAAGTTCAATATTTCCACAAACACACTGGGGAATTACCCAATAATTTATATATACACTAGATGATATATTGAGGGTGCTGTATTGACGCCCAACGCATCCATCTTGGGACTCCCTCAACGGTGTACAAAATATATAGGAAGCTATTGAAATGCATTTCTTAATGTCTACATTCGTTTTAAGCCACGTTTATTATATTAAAGACATCGTAATGCATACATATTATATTATATGTGAGCTAAACATACAAATAAAAAAAATATATACCAAAACATTTTCCTTAAAGTATAATTTTTTGAGATTACTAATAATACTGTCCCTTTACAACAACACAAATACTTTTTTGTAATTTTGTCCTTGAAACAATTAATTGAAATACTGTAGAATTCCATTCATTCCTATGAAGGACTGTTCCTACTGGGGAGTGGCAATATGGCCGACTGGTGGCTTCAAATCCGCTCAATGGCCAATACATATCATCCACAACCCAGGGTTTATATGCTTTGAGTCACCCAGTAAATTCAAAGTGAAAGTAAAAAGTGCTTCTGGAATTTTGAAACAACTGCGCCATGAAGGTAACACATTTGTTTTAATTTAAGATGGCAAATATCGTGGTTTATCACAGGATTAGAGACCACTTGTTTTACATGAGCCTTAGTTCAGAGAACAGAGAACTCGGGGCAGGTTTATTTCTATGGACGTGTATTAAGGACGACGTAACGTTGGAAACAAAAGTCTAGGCGAGGCCGTGGGCTGCGGACTATATTGAATCAAGATAGTTCAGGTAAAGTTGCGTATAGGCTATCATACTCTTAAAGTTATGGCATTGAATATAGCCTGTAACTCACAAAAGCAGTAGGCATTTAACTAGTTTAATATTTCGGCAAACCACTGTAGTTTAGTCCACTATCTAATCTGCGGATGGGATGCCAACTCATGGTTTTAGAAATAAACAGCTATAAACTATATAGATTTCATAACAATGTTAATTATTAACTTCCCTTTAGTATGTGATATAATGTCATGTTAGGTCTTTGGTATCCTTTAGTCATGTATCCATTTCGGAGGCCATATCTGAACGTCAACAACATCGTTGGATTCATGCTATTTGATATTATTTTATTTAAATCGCTGACTTCTGTTTTTCCACAATAGGAGAACAATCTGGCTTTCTGTGAAATGTGCTGAGCAACAGTAAACTGCCTTGGATTTTCATCCGCCGTCATTTCTGAGAAGGAGCCGATGGAAATCACCTGACGTCTATGGGGAGAGTGAAGTAAATATGGAGGAAGACAGGTAAATTACCCTGTCATTAGGTTTATCTGCATTGTTAGTTTTATTCATAATGTCGGTGAAATGTGTCCATTTCAAGTGCAGCTGTTCTAATAATTATAAAACAGCGCGAGGTGTGACACACCTGGGGTGTATTCACTAGGAACCGAACAAGCAAACGGGAAGAGATTTTTCTGAATTTGTCCATTGAGAAACTGTTGTTTTCGTTGCAAAACGTTTTGCTACGGTGTGTTCTAATTCATACACCCCTTTCAGGTACCGTTTTAGCACACCTGCTAGTGATGACTAAAACACTGTCCCGTTCAGTAGCCAAACGTTGCCTATAGAAATGCCACCAGTAGCCTAGAGTCGAAGCTATTCCACATGCGTATTGCGTTCCAAAACGTTGCATCTTGCTGAACGCGCCACAAATTTTTGTTTTTTTTTATACACGGAAGTAGAAGGGAAATACATCTATACACGTTCTAACGGGAGGGACCGACCTGTATTTGACCAATAGAAACTCTTGTTTTTTTTTGCAAAACGTTTCTCTGTTGCTACTGTGTGCACTACTGAATACACCCCTGTTCAGTGGCGTTGATGCACAGCGAGCTCATCCCGTGAGTGGATGAGTTCAGGCTAGCAAATTGGCTCAACTGTCGGGTCCTAAGCAACACATTTCATACATTTTTTCAACTTATTTTGTTCAGAAAAGCTAATTAGTATGTATATATCTACCTGGTTTATGGGTTGTAGTAGGGTCAATATACTACCAGACAGGTTGGTAGTAGGTACACAGATACCTGGTTTATGGGTTGTAGTAGGGTCAATATACAACCAGACAGGTTGGTAGAAGGTACACAGCTACCTGGTTTATGGGTTGTAGTAGGGTCAATATACAACCAGACAGGTTGGTAGTAGGTACACAGCTACCTGGTTTATGGGTTGTAGTAGGGTCAATATACTACCAGACAGGTTGGTAGAAGGTACACAGCTACCTGGTTTATGGGTTGTAGTAGGGTCAATATACAACCAGACAGGTTGGTAGTAGGTACACAGCTACCTGGTTTATGGGTTGTAGTAGGGTCAATATACTACCAGACAGGTTGGTAGAAGGTACACAGCTACCTGGTTTATGGGTTGTAGTAGGGTCAATATACAACCAGACAGGTTGGTAGTAGGTACACAGCTACCTGGTTTATGGGTTGTAGTAGGGTCAATATACTACCAGACAGGTTGGTAGAAGGTACACCGCTACCTGGTTTATGGGTTGTAGTAGGGTCAATATACAACCAGACAGGTTGGTAATATGTCAAATGGCAATGGCAGAGTTGGTTAAACTATTAATTTATTACGTTTATTTGAACAGGGACAATGTAGAACAAAAATACAAGTATCATTTCAACTTGAGAAAATGATGGGTTGTAGCCTACCAGATTTAGCTAGCAGCTATTTCCATCTGCAGTCCCCAGGCAGGAGAATAACCAAGGCTGGTCCTACAGGGCTGGTCCTACAGGGGTATCGGTACAGAGTCAATGTGGAGGCTATATACAGGGGGTACCAGTACAGAGTCAATGTGGAGGCTATATACAGGAGGTACCGGTACAGAGTCAATGTGGAGGCTATATACAGGGGGTACCAGTACAGAGTCAATGTGGAGGCTATATACAGGAGGTACCGGTACAGAGTCAATGTGGAGGCTATATACAGGGGGTACCGGTACAGAGTCAATGTGGAGGCTATATACAGGGGGTACCGGTACAGAGTCAATGTGGAGGCTATATACAGGGGGTACTGGTACAGAGTCAGTGTGGAGGCTATATACAGGGGGTACCGGTACAGAGTCAATGTGGAGGCTATATACAGGGGGTACCAGTACAGAGTCAATGTGGAGGCTATGTACAGGGGGTACTGGTACAGAGTCAATGTGGAGGTTATATACAGGGGTACCGGTACAGAGTCAATGTGGAGGTTATATACAGGGGGTACAGAGTCAATGTGGAGACTATATACAGAGTCAGAGTCAATGTGGAGGTTATATACAGGGGGTACCGGTACAGAGTCAATGTGGAGACTATATACAGGGGGTACCGGTACAGAGTTAATGTGGAGGCTATATACAGGGGGTACTGGTACAGAGTCAATGTGTCACTAGTAATATAGTGACACATATAGTAATATAGTAATAGAGTCACTAGTAATATAGTCCTGGAATAGGACTATATTACTAGTGTTATGGAATAGGACTATATTAGTAGTGATATGGACTGGAATAGGACTATATTACTAGTGATATGGAATAGGACTATATTAGTAGTGATATGGATTGGAATAGGACTATCTTACTAGTGATATGGAATAGGACTATATAAGTAGTGATATGGATTGGAATAGGACTATCTTACTAGTGATATGGAATAGGACTATATAAGTAGTGATATGGATTGGAATAGGACTATTACTAGTGATATGGAATAGGACTATATTACTAGTGATATGGACTGGAATAGGACTATATTACTAATGATGTGGACTGGAATAGGACTATATTACTAGTGATATGGACTGGAATAGGACTCTATTACTAGTGATATGGAATAGGACTATATTATTAGTGATATGGAATAGGACTATATTACTAGTGATATGGAATAGGACTATATTATTAGTGATATGGAATAGGACTATATTACTAGTAATATGGACTGGAATAGGACTATATTACTAGTGATATGGACTGGAATAGGACTATATTACTAGTGATATTGACTGGAATAGGACTATATTACTAGTGATATGGAATAGGACTATATTACTAGTGATATGGACTGGAATAGACCTGTATTACTAGTGATATGGACTGGAATAGGACTATATTACTAGTGATATGGACTGGAATAGGACTATATTACTTGTGATATGGACTGGAATAGGACTATATTACTTGTGATATGGACTGGAATAGGACTATATTACTTGTGATATGGACTGGAATAGGACTATATTACTTGTGATATGGACTGGAATAGGACTATATTACTAGTGATATGGAATAGGACTATATTACTAGTGTTATGGAATAGGACTATATTGCTAGTGATATGGAATAGGACTATATTAATAGTGATATGGAATAGGACTATATTACTAGTGATATGGAATAGAACTATATTACTAGTGATGTCGACTGTAATAGGACTATATTACTAGTGATATGGAATAGGACTATATTACTAGTGATGTCGACTGGAATAGACCTGTATTACTAGTGATATGGACTGGAATAGGACTATATTACTAGTGATATGGACTGGAACAGGACTATATTACTAGTGATGTCGACTGGAATAGGACTATATTACTAGTGATATGGAATAGGACTATATTACTAGTGATGTCGACTGGAATAGACCTGTATTACTAGTGATATGGACTGGAATAGGACTATATTACTAGTGATATGGACTGGAATAGGACTATATTACTAGTGATATGGAATAGGACTATATTTCTAGTGATGTCGACTGGAATAGGACTATATTATCTCAGTAACTGTTATTAGTTGGTTCCACAGACCTATCATATCTAACTGCTAATATTTGGTATTTCCTACTGGTTTTACTGTGTAAAGTTATTTACTAGAATTATTCTAATATTTACCTGAACACTATTCTCTGTGTCTGAAAGGCTCTCTGGAGCAGAATCCCCTACGCCAAGCCAACTCTCCTTGAGAAGTGACCATTCATGTTACGGTTTTCTAAGTGTGGTGAAGGAGAGTCGGACCAAACTGCAACGTGTAGATTTCGATCCATGTTTAATCAAACAAACGTAACATGAATAAACACAAAACACTACAAAACAATAAACATAATGAAAACCGAAACAGCCTATACTTGTGTCAACTAACAATGCGACAGGAACAAAGACACTAAGGACAATCACCCACGACAAACTCAAAGAATATGGCTGCCTAAATATGGTTCCCAATCAGAGACAACGATAAGCACCTGCCTCTGATTGAGAACCACTCCAGACAGCCATAGACTTTGCTAGAAAACCCCACTAGCTACAATCCCAAATACATACACACCAAAACCCCAAGACAAAACACACCACAATACAAAAACCCCATGCCACACCCTGGCCTGACCCAATACATGAAGAAAAACACAAAATACTTAGACCAGGGCGTGACAATTCAATGGATCGACCAATCACATCTACAAATGGAGATCTCAGGTTTGTGCAGTGACCACTCCATGGATATATCGGAAATTATTCAGATCCCTTGACTTTTTAGACATTTTGTTATCTTACAGCCTCATTATAAAATGCATTTAAAATAAAGAATCTCAGGAATCTACATATAAAACCTCATAATGACAAAGCGAAAACAGGTTTTCAGAAATGTTAGCAAATTTAACTTATTTATGTAAGTATTCAGACCCTTTGCTATGAGACCAAAAATGGAGCTCAGATGCATCCTCTTTCCATTGATCATCCTTGAGATGCTTCTACAACTTGATTGGAGTCCACCTTTGGTCAATTCAATTGATTGGACATGATTTGGAAAGTCACATACCTGTCTATATAAGGTCCCACAGTCAACAGTGCATGTGGCCTCCATCATTCTGAAATGGCAAAAGTTTGGAACCACCAATACTCTTCCTAGAGCTGGCCACCAGGCCAAACTGAGTTATCGGGGGAAAGGGGCTTTTTCAGGGAGGTGAGCAAGAACCCGATGGTCACTCTGACAAAGCTCTAGAGTTCCTCTGTGGAGATGGGAGAACCTTCCAGATGGACAGCCAACCATCTCTGCAGCACTCCTCCACCAATCAGGCCTTTATGGTAGTGGCCAGACAGAAGCCAATCCTCAGTAAAAGGACATGACAGCCTGCTTGGAGTTTGCCAAAAGTCACCTAAAGAAAAACAAGATTCTCTGGTCTGATGAAACCAAGATTGAACTCTTTAGCCTGAATGCCAAGTGTCACGTCTGGATGAAACCTGGCACCATCCCTACGATGAAGCATAGTGGTGGCAGCGTCATGCTGTGGGGATGTTTTCAGCGACAGGGACTGGGAGACTAGTCAGGATCGAGGAAAACCTGAACGGAGAAAAGGACAGTGGGATCCTTAATGAAAACCTGCTCCAGAGTGCTCAGGACCTCAGTCTGGTGTGAATATTTACCTTCCAATTTACCTTCCAACAGGACAATGACCCTAAGCACACAGCCAAGACAATGCAGGAGTGGCATTGGGACAAGTCTCTGAATGTCCTTGAGTGGCCCAGCCGGAGCCCGGACTTGAAGCCGATCAAACATCTCTGGAGAGACCTGAAAATAGCTGTGCAGCAACCCTCCCCGTCCAACCTGATAGAGCTTGAGAGGATCTGCAGAGAAGAATGGGAGAAACTCCCCAAATACAGGTGTGCCAAGCTTGTAGCGTCATACCCAAGACTAGAAGCTGTAATCACTGCCAAAGGTGCTTCAACAAAGTACTGAGTAAAGGGTCTGAATACTTAAAGTAAATGCGATATTTCAGTTTTATTGCATTATTTACAAATGAGCAAAAATGTCAAAACCTGTTTTTGATTTGTCATTATGGGGTATTGTGTTTAGATTGATGAGGGGGGAAACTATGTAATCAATATTAGTGTAAGGCTGTAACGTAACAAAATGTGGAAAAAGTCAAGGGGTCTGAATACTTTCCGAAGGCACTGTACCTATCACGTAATAAAATATAGATCTCAGTGACCTCTCCATGGATCCACCTATCACGTAATAAAATATAGATCTCAGTGACCTCAGTACAGTGACCTCTCCATGGATCCACCTATCACGTAATAAAATATAGATCTCAGTGACCTCAGTACAGTGACCTCTCCATGGATCCACCTATCACGTAATAAAATATAGATCTCAGTGACCTCAGTACAGTGACCTCTCCATGGATCCACCTATCACGTAATAAAATATAGATCTCAGTGACCTCAGTACAGTGACCTCTCCATGGATCCACCTATCACGTAATAAAATATAGATCTCAGTGACCTCAGTACAGTGACCTCTCCATGGATCCACCTATCACGTAATAAAATATAGATCTCAGTGACCTCAGTCAGTGACCTCTCCATGGATCCACCTATCACGTGACCTCATTACTCCATGGATCCACCTATCACGTAATAAAATATAGATCTCAGTGACCTCATTACAGTGACCTCTCCATGGATCCACCTATCACGTAATAAAATATAGATCTCAGTGACCTCATTACAGTGACCTCTCCATGGATCCACCTATCACGTAATAAAATATAGATCTCAGTGACCTCAGTACAGTGACCTCTCCATGGATCCACCTATCACGTAATAAAATATAGATCTCAGTGACCTCATTACAGTGACCTCTCCATGGATCCACCTATCACCTTTACAAATCTCAGGTTTGTGTTAAAGCTGCTATTCTATCTGTTTAAAGGTATTATTGATTGAGTTCAGTATGTTGTGCTCTAGCGTTATGATAGAAAATACTGTTACTGTACATTATTATCATTTTGGTTATACTGTACATTTTCCATAACTGACTGGTTGAGAAATATACTTCAGTTATTGATTCAGATGTACATATAATTCTGTCTTTGTTTAAATCCTTCTTTCCACAGCGTTAAACAGGAGAGGGTGGGGTCTCCGTGTCTGTCCATGAAGAGTGATTGGTCCATGGACAGGCCCATTAAGTTTGGAAAAGGTGCCAGGTAGGTGAAGAACCTGACATACACATAAAAATGACCTGATAGAAGATTAGTGTTCTACAAACAATGATGAATAAGTAATTGTGGTTTAAAATTAAAGAAAGAATAGCATTTATCATTCATAAACAAAACCCTCCTTGATGTTTCCACAGTGGTAAACAGGAGAGGGTGGGGTCTCCGTGTCTGTCCATGAAGAGTGATTGGTCCATGGACAGGCCCATTAAGTTTGGAAAAGGTGCCAGGTAGGTGAAGAACCTGACATACACATAAAAATGACCTGATAGAAGATTAGTGTTCTACAAACAATGATGAATAAGTAATTGTGGTTTAAAATTAAAGAAAGAATAGCATTTATCATTCATAAACAAAACCCTCCTTGATGTTTCCACAGTGGTAAACAGGAGAGGGTGGGGTCTCCATGTCTGTCCATGAAGAGTGATTGGTCCATGGACAGGCCCATTAAGTTTGGAAAAGATATCTGGTAAGTGAAGAGCAGAAGCTTTCTCATGTAGATACTGATATGGTGCTGGAGGTGATGAATGTGAGGTTTAAAGGGGCAATCTGTGATTGCTACGTCAATTATTTTACTTTTAAGTTTATGATATTCATAGCCATTGACTATAGAAGAATATAACTTATAAATACCTCATGAGCTCATTTCAACTGTCGTACTCCATCAGAACCCAAAATATAAGCTTGTTTTACTTCAATGTTTGTAAACAACTGAATCGTCAACAAACAATGTATGGCTTCATAACATGGATAAAACTTGGTTAAAACTTCAATTTTGATGTCATAGATGGCCAGTCCTGGCATCCATAGCTCCATCCATGAATTTGAGAGTGGTCACCTTTCTCCAACCCCATCCAAAAATTGTTTGCCCAAAAATGTGGCGGGTGTTTTCTTCAAGCTTTCTTGTTGTTTCAACTGCAGATTGTCCCTTTAACAGGGGTTGGAATTCCCCTCATTCTAAAGAGGTTGTCAAGCTCTGACCTTAGATATCTCTGTTTTCTTTATATTTTGGTTAGGTCAGGGTGTAACGAGGGTGGGTATGCTAGTTTTTGTATTGTCTAGGGTTTTTGTATGTCCAGGTAATATGTATGTCTATGGTGGCCTGAATTGGTTCCCAATCAGAGGCAGCTGTTTATTGTTGTCTCTGATTGGCAACCTAAATTTGATCCCCATTTTCCCTTTTGTTTTTGTGTGTTCTTGTTCTATGTTTAGTTGCCTGTCTGCACTATTCATATTAGCTTCACGGTGCATTTTGTTATTTTGTTAGTTTGTTCAGTGTTCGTTCCTATAATATAATAACGAAGAATGTATGCATACCACGCTGCACCTTGGTCTCCTCCTTACAACGATTGTGACAGAAGAACCCGCCATAAAAGGACCAAGCAGCGTGGTCAGGAGGAATGGACCTGGGAAGAGATACTGGATGGAGCAGGACCCTGGACGCAGGTGGGGGAGTATTGCCTTCCTAAGGAGGAGATGGAGGCAGCGAAAGCGGAACGGCGATATTACGAGGAGAAGTACAAACGAGGCAAGCACGAGAGGCAGCCCCAAAACATTTTTTGGGGATGAGATTTTTGCACGAGGAGATTGGCTGAGATTGGCCAGCTCAGCGCTCCTGGTCTCCAGTATACCTCTTTGGACCAGGATATCCTGCTCCGGCTCTGCGTACTGTGTCTTCGGTACGTCTACACAGCCCAGTGCGTCCTGTGCCAGCGCCCCGCACTTGCCGGGCTAAAGTAAGCATCCAGTCAGGGCGCGTTATGCCAGCTTTCCGCTCCAGACCTCCAGTGCGTATCTACGGCCCAGTATATCCTACGTCCTGTGCCTCCTCCCCGCACTCGCCCTGAGGTGCGTGTCACCAGCCCGGTACCACCAGTGTCAGCACCACGCACCAGGCCTCCAGTGCGCCTCCAGAGTCCAGTAAGTCCTGTGTCTCCTCCCCGCACTCGCCCTGAGGTGTGTGTCACCAGCCCGGTACCACCAGTGCCGGCACCACGCACCAGGCCTCCAGTGCGCCTCGGCAGTCCAGAGCTTCCGGCGACAGTACCCAGTCCAGAGCTTCCGGCGACAGTACCCAGTCCAGAGCTTCCGGCGACAGTACCCAGTCCAGAGCTTCCGGCGACAGTACCCAGTCCAGAGCTTCCGGCGACAGTACCCAGTCCAGAGCTTCCGGCGACAGTACCCAGTCCAGAGCTTCCGGCGACAGTACCCAGTCCAGAGCTTCCGGCGACAGTACCCAGTCCAGAGCTTCCGGCGACGGGCCACAGTCCGGGGTCTCCGGCGACGATCCGCTGTACTGTTCTACAAAGGCGGAGGGTTCAGTGTAAAGAGGGGGGGACGGTGTCCAGAACCAGAGCCGCTACTGAGGGTCGATGTCCACCCAGACCCTCCCCTATAGGTTCAGGATTGCGACCGGGAGTCCACACCGTTGGGGGGGGTGGTACTGTCATGCTCTGACCTTAGATATCTCTGTTTTCTTTATCTTTTGGTTAGGTCAGGGTGTGGCGAGGGTGGGTATGCTAGTTTTTGTATTGTCTAGGGTTTTTGTATGTCCAGGTAATATGTATGTCTATGGTGGCCTGATTTGGTTCCCAATCAGAGGCAGCTGTTTATCGTTGTCTCTGATTGGGGATCATTTTTAGGTTGCCATTTTCCCTTTTGTGTTTGTGGGTTCTTGTTCTATGTTTAGTTGCCTGTCTGCACTATTCATATTAGCTTCACGGTTCGTTTTGTTATTTTGTTAGTTTGTTCAGTGTTCGTTCTTATAATACAGAACAATGTACGCATACCACCCTGCGCCTTGGTCTCCTCCTTACAACGATCGTGACACCTGTGAGTCTATCAGTCCAGGGCTGTATCCACAAAGCATCTCAGAAAAGGTCCTAGGAATTCTGTTAAAACCTGTTTTAAGACAAGAAAATCTCCCAGCTGAGAGTAGGTTTTTAGAGGATGTTAAGACACAGCTCAGAGTAGGTTTTAGGATATTAAGACACTGCTCAGAGTAGGTTTTAGGATATTAAGACACTGCTCCGAGTAGGTTTTAGGATGTTAAGACACTGCTCAGAATACGTTTTAGGATGTTAAGACACTGCTCAGAATACGTTTTAGGATGTTAAGACACTGCTCAGAGTAGGTTTTAGGGTGTTAAGACACTGCTCAGAGTAGGTTTTAGGGTGTTAAGACACTGGTCAGAATACGTTTTAGGATGTTAAGACACTGGTCAGAATACGTTTTAGGATGTTAAGACACTGCTCAGAGTAAGTTCTAGGATGTTAAGACACTGCTCAGAGTAGGTTTTAGCAGGATGTTAAGACACTGCTCAGAGTAGGTTTTTAGCAGGATGTTAAGACACTGCTCAGAGTAGGTTTTTAGCAGGATGTTAAAACTTCTTGTGGACTTTGTTCCTGTGGCGGGATAAAATCAGCGGATATTTTAGACACCTATAGTTTTCGATTAAACTCAAACTTTCATTAAAACACACATGCAAGGTACTGAATTAAAGCTACACTCGTTGTGAATCTAGCCACCAAGTCAGATTTGTAAAATGCTTTTCGGCGAAAGCATGAGACGCTATTATCTGATAGCATGCCTTCCCCAGAATACCAGACCTTTACCTAAACAACAGATTTTGCGGTAGCCGGCGCTACCCAAAACGCAGAAATAAAACATAAAACATTCATTACCTTTGACGAGCTTCTTTCTTGGCACTCCTATATATCCCATAAACATCACAATTGGGTCTTTTTCCCGATTAAATCCGTCATTGTATAGGCAAAATGTCGTTTTCTGAAGACCGGTCTGAGCCAGGAATACTCCCTTTTTACAAGACGCAACGTCACTTTTTAAAATTACAAAAGTTGCCTATAAACTTTTACAAATCACTTCAAACTACTTTTCTAAACCAACTTTAGGTATTAATAAACGTTAATAATCTATCAAATTGATCACGGGGCGATCTGTATTCGATAGCAGCAAGTCTTGAACTCATCGTCCATGTTTTCAATTTCACAGCATCCTCGGGCGAGCTCCAAGAAAGGAAGTGCCCTGACGTAATTTAACCAAGGATAAAGCAGGCAGAAAATGACAGTACTGGCGACATCGTGTGGAAGCTGTAGGCATTGTAATGGGGGCCTAGTTTTTTGCCTGTCGCCTTAGACAATACATTGACTGGCGGATGAATATATTTTTTTGTGTGTTTTTGGTGACCAGTTTTTCGAGGGATCTTTACTCCTAAACACGTTCTGTTATAGCCACAGACACGATTTAACCAGTTTTAGAGACTTCAGAGTGTTTTCTATACACACATACTTATCATATGCATATACTATATTCCTGGCATGAGTAGCAGGACTTTGAAATGTTGCGCGATTTTTAACAAAAAGCTGCGAAAATTGCATCATCCATAAGAGGTTTTAAGACACTGCTCAGAGTAGGTTTTAGATGTTAAGACACTGCTTAGAGTAGGTTTTAGGATGTTAAGACACTGCTCAGAGTAAGTTTAGGATGTTAAGACACTGCTCAGAGTAAGTTTTAGGATGTTAAGACACTGCTCAGACATTCTCAGAGCCAAGAGTTAAATAAACTTTAAGGAGTTCCTCAGCTGATAATCAGGACAGTTTGAGGTACTGCAAAGGGAAGATGGTGATGACGCTCATTGACTTTGGTTATTCCCCATCATTGGGGAACTCTACAGCTTCAGACAACCACAGTGAATGTGACTGGACATCAAATGCTGTTTGATTTCATTTTCACCTGACACGATCACTTTGCCTACTCTTAATTATTGTCTAATGTGTTTCCATGCGTAACCCTTTTTTTTAACCAATTCTGATAGTTGCTAAAAGCGGAATTTTGACAATATTACCGTTATGATTCTCCCGTTTAGCAACTCTCAATTGCTTTGGTACAGTAGGCATCAAGTCACTTGCCGATTTAATAACAACGTTTGAAAGGTCTATCATTTTCATCAAACACAATCAAAGTTAACATAAATATGCCTTCATTTGCCCAATGTAGACATATTTTTTAACATTGCGATGTTAAATGGATAACTTAGAATAACATGGTGTAGGTCATTCAATAATCCAAGGAAAAGGGTGTTTATTTATCTGCCTAGTGGTTATAAGTATTTAGGAATATCATATGAAATAGGCATCATGTGAAATCATTGCCAAATAAAAATAACAAAATATTTATGTTTCTGTCCATTTAGAAACAGAAATATTTAGATATTTCTAGATGAACAGAAACCCAAAACAAACATGAAAGATGGATAGTTATTAAACTCTGAAAATTCAGACACTGACAAAACCCTCCTTTTTCTTTCCACAGTGTTAATCAGGAGAGGGTGGGGTCACCGTGTCTGTCCATGAAGAGTGATTGTTCCATGGACAGGCCCATTATGTTTGGAAAAGATGCCAGGTAAGTGACGAACAGCTTCCACATTCCTGTAAATCTAGTAGGTTATCTCCTGTATAATTGTCTTTAAAACAGCTTCCACATTTCTCTACCACATTGTGTACAGTGAGCTGACAGCCAGTCTACTGACAGAGGACCACTTCAGATGTTCAGTGTGTACAGAGGTTTTCAAAGAGCCAGTCTCCATCCCCTGTGGACACAGTTACTGCAGACGGTGCATTGAGACCTACTGGAACCAGCCTGACCAGACAGGAGACTACGACTGTCCCCAGTGCAGAAAGAGATTCAGAACCCGTCCTGACCTCCTCACTAACTCAGCCTTGGAGAAGGTGATTGAGAAACTCCACCAGGCAGGGTTCAAGGTCCCTGCTCTTCCCAAGCACTGCTACGCTGGACCTGAAGATGTGGCCTGTGATCTCTGCACTGAGAAACAGCTCAAAGCTGTGAAGTCCTGTCTGACCTGCACTGCCTCCTACTGTGAGAGACATGTCAAGCATCACTACACTGTAGCAGCTCTACAGAGACACACCCTGGTGGAGGTGACTGGAAACCTGGAGCAGAAACTGTGCCAGCTGCACCACAGAGCTCTGGAGGTCTTCTGTAAGACAGACCAGGTTTCTGTTTGTGTTCTGTGTGCCTTGCAGGACCACAAGAACCACGATGTCATAAAGAATGAGAGAGATACTGAAGAGGTGGGTGTGTCTATAGTCTGGACTAGTGTGTGGTAGATAGTGAAGAGGTGGGTGTGTCTATAGCCTGGACCAGTGTGTGGTAGATAGTGAAGAGGTGGGTGTGTCTATAGCCTGGACCAGTGTGTGGTAGATACTGAAGAGGTGGGTGTGTCTATAGTTTCTTCTTGCCACCAGGACGATGGACAGTATATTAATCATTGTAAGGGTTAAAAAGTGACATGTTGCAGTTTTATTTTGCATTTTATTTTATTCAATTTTTACAAGCTCAAGTTAAATGTGCCTTTCTGCCAGTCTTTCAGTAAGTCTTAGTTTAATATAATACTAATGTGTTGGCTGTAATTGTCTATCAAGGAAAACACCAAAACTCAGGAGGAACAGATTGCCTCCAGGCTGGAAGCTCGACTCCAGAGAGAGATCATGATTCTACAACATAATACAGAGGAGCTTCCTGCTGAGAACTCTGAACAGGTACCATTTAGTGTCAATACTTTACCTTCTGGACATTACTGGTAGCTACCTTAACAATACTTTACCTTCTGGACATTACTGGTAGCTACCTTAACAATACTTTACCTTCTAGACAGTACTGGTAGCTACCTTAACAATACTTTACCTTCTAGACAGTACTGGTAGCTACCTTAACAATACTTTACCTTCTGGACATTACTGGTAGCTACCTTAACAATACTTTACCTTCTAGACAGTACTGGTAGCTACCTTAACAATACTTTACCTTCTGGACAGTACTGGTGGCTACCTTAACAATATTTTACCTTCTAGACAGTACTGGTAGCTACCTTAACAATACTTTACCTTCTAGATAGTACTGGTAGCTACCTTAACAATACTTTACCTTCTAGATAGTACTGGTAGCTACCTTAACAATACTTTACCTTCTAGACAGTACTGGTAGCTACCTTAACAATACTTTACCTTCTAGACAGTACTGGTAGCTACCTTAACACTACTTTACCTTCTAGACAGTACTGGTAGCTACCTTAACAATACTTTACCTTCTAGACAGACAGTACTGGTGGCTACCTTAACAATACGTTACCTTCTAGACAGTACTGGTAGCTACCTTAACCTCTTGATGCTACCCATCCCGGATCCGGGATCGTGACTACGGCTCAAGCTCATTAGCATAACGCAAAATGTGAAAAAATATTCTTAGACATATTTAACCTCCACACCTACACAAGTCCAATAGCTCAAATGAAAGATAAACACCTTGTTCATCTACCCAGCAAGTCAGATTTCTAAAATGTTTTACGGCGAAAACATAGCACACATTTATATTAGACCACCACCGAAACAAAATGCAAGCGGCGGCCATTTTGTCCCAGAAAATATAAAATTTAAAAGTAGGATTAAAAAATAAATAATTCACTAACCTTTTGAAAATCTTCATCAGATGACAGTAATATTACATGTTACACAGTACATTTTTTTTTTTTTCAATAATATGCCATAATATCCATAAATCTCTGTTTACAATGACGACATTTCAAAAAATGCTACTCAAAATGTCCGGAGAAATTATGATAGCTCGGACAGATAACGTCAGATAACAAGCAATAAACATGACTAAATATACATGTTCTACATATAGTTACAAAGATACACTTCTTCTTAATACAACCGCTGTGTTACATTTATTTTTAACGTTACAGAATTTTCACTAGTCTATGCTATGAGTCGGCGCTCAGATATTAGCAGTGTCTCCTCTACGTTTGGAGTCCACAGAAACCCAAAATAACCACATAAATATTCCCTTACCTTTGATGTTCTTCGATCAGAAGACGTAGAAGGAGTCATACTTACCCAATACATCGTTTGGTTTCAAGTTGTGCGTCTTTGTATTAGCATATGCTAACAGCTTCAGCTGAAATGCACCCAAAATAACTTCTGCTCCTTCTGGTCCCGCACTCTTGCGCAATCAAACTTCAAAATTACATATTATATGTTGACTAAACTGGTCAAACTAAGTGCAGAATCGAGCAAAATGATGTTTTTATCATGTAAAACAATGATCAACGCAACAAACGAACCGGCTTCAACTGGTGTCTATTGGAAAGAACGTTCCCCAAATCGGCTACCTTAACAATAGAGTGCATGTATGTGAGAGTGAACCGGGCATTTTCGCCCGCCAAAGGATGAGGGAGCGCTACAAACAATGAACGTGCCAATTGAAAGCAGACATCGCGCTGAACAAATACATACTGTTCCCAGATCGGTAGCTGCCTGGGAAGGGTGGGGGCGATGACGTCAAAGTTGACCCAACTTTTCTCTTGACAAGAGAGAGTTTGGGAGAAAGGCTGCCCTGAGAGTTCTGCTTTACATACAGACATAATTTAAACGGTTTTAGAAACTTTAGAGTGTTTTCTATTCAATAATTATTATTATATGCATATATTAGCAATTTTGGAAAAAAATATTTTCAGTTTACTATGGGCACGCACTTCCTCCAACGGGGGCAGTATTGAGCCATAAGCTCAAGAGGTTAACAATACTTTACCTTCTAGACAGACAGTACTGGTAGCTACCTTAACAATACTTTACCTTCTAGACAGACAGTACTGGTAGCTACCTTAACAATACTTTACCTTCTAGACAGACAGTACTGGTAGCTACCTTAACACTACTTTACCTTCTAGACAGTACTGGTAGCTACCTTAACAATACTTTACCTTCTAGACAGTACTGGTAGCTACCTTAACAATACTTTACCTTCTAGACAGACAGTACTGGTAGCTACCTTAACAGATTAAACTAATAACTAGGATATATGTGTATATTTATATATATAAGCATCTTAAAAACTATTTTTGTGCCTGTTGTAACAGGTAGCTCCGCTACTTCTATACGCTTTCCTCTTAACTTTCCTGTCAATTCTCAACTATCTCCATCTGTTCTTATCAGTTTACCAACACTTTTCTATATTGTATTGAATTGTTTTCTCCCTTTGTTGAGTAACTTCAAGTGACATACATATGTTCCTCAGAATGTCAAGAACGCGACCATTGAGCTGAACAATCCTGCCAAGCATTTCTGCAGAAGCCTGACTGAAGGTTAGTTACATTACTGCTCTTGACCTTTAATGACCTGTACTAGAACATAAGGCTGTTCTTACCAAAGGTGAGTTATATTACTGCTGAATGACTGCCTTTAATGATGTTATGATGTGTTTTCTGTGATTGTCAGACTGGACAACAGACAGTGCTGCCCTCGGTTGTCCTTTAGACCTGTACCACAACATGTTAAGATTTGTGTTTTCTCTCCTGTGATTGTCAGACTGGACAGCAGACAGTGTTGTGGTGGCTGCCCTCGGTCGTCCCTTCGATCTTGGGATGTTGTATGACTGCCGCAGTGACTCATTTTATTCAGGTACCGTATGCTTTTCCAGTTTAAAGACTTATTGTATTGTGGATATAGTTATTGTTTTGCTCAGGTATGTGTGCATAGTTTAAACACAGCTGTTTTATCTAATGTTTAAAAGCATGGACTGGGTCAGCGCTGGGCTAGAAAAGGTATACATTTTGTTGAGTGCTGGACTTTATAGTTTGTCTTGTGAATAGTTCATATTGTGAAATACAGTTTGGAGAACAACTATTTGATACACTGCAATGCAATAAAATGCTTAAAAATCATACAATGTGATTTTCTGGATGTTTGTTTTAGATTCCGTCTCTCACAGTTGAAGTGAACCTATGATAAAAATTACAGACCTCTACATGCTTTGTAAGTAGGAAAACCTGCAAAATTTGCAGGTTATCAAATACTTGTTCTCCCCACTCTATGTATTATGATATATTGGGAAGTTCTGCACGGAATGTAATATTGTTTTATCTCCTTAGATGTCAGTCTTTGGGATGACAGTACAATAGCCTTCATGCGTCAGTCTCTACCTCGGCCTCTCACAGAGGTGAAGTGTATTGAAGGAGACTCCCTTCAGGACAGATTCAGGGCTCTGGATGTGACCACTCCTCTCAGAGCCAGTGTCTTGTCTGGACTGGTGGAGGTTGGAGGTGCTGCTGGATACCTGAACCATCCTGTTCAGTCCACACTGCAGGACCGGGTCACTCTACAGTACAGAACCACTACCAGACTGGACATGCTCAGTCACAGGGTGCTTCAGGAGGAGACAGTCAGAACACAACGAAAGGCAACTCATGTGGTCATGGCTGTTCTCTATGGAGCTCAAGCATTCTTTACCTTTGATTACAAACACATCAACGGACAACACAGTGGTGCAGGAGAGGCAGATATGCACAGTGTTGTAAAGAAGATGATCCCCACCTTCAGTGCAGATCAGATCTTTTACAGCTTGAGTGACACTGAGAAACTGAACAGTTCGTTGTATCAGTGTACTCTCTACTGTGATTTAGACCATATCAATGGCTCCATGACGTATGACAGAGCTCTAAAAGTCTATGAAACTTTCCCGAAGCACCTTGGACAGCAAGGAGAGAAAGCAGTGCCTCTGTACGCATGGCTCTATCCTCTGAAGAATCTGGACAATTCTGTTGAAATTCAATTTTTCACAAAGGCAGAGGGTGTGCTGGACCATCTGAGGCAGGCCACCATGAGATGCCAGGAGATGATGACAGACTTCACCAATGGTTGTGTGATGAAATGGTTTCCTGATCTGAAGTATAAACTGTCTAGATTATCAGAGCTTCTGCAGAAGTACCAGTCGGAGTTTAAGATAGAGCTGGCCATGGCAGTAAAGACCATGAGAGAGAGTGAAGGGGTGGATGAAAACAGACTGAGAGACATTCTCCAGAACCATGACCAGTCACCGTTCTGTCTTCAGTCTATACAGTTGTGGCTAAACAACAAGGCAGCGGAGGTGAGGGCTCTGAATGTCTGTAAAACAAGAAACATCCCCATGATGAAATCTCAGGAAGAGCTGGACGGTGTCCTCAGATCCTCAAAGGACAGGCTGCTGTGTTTCACTCTGACCTCCCTGGAGGATGAAGATCCATTCCTCTCCACCATGGAGCAGCACAAACACTCTGTTCCAATGAACACCGTGAACCAATCTGATCTCACTGGACAGCAGCACAAACACTCTGTTCCAATGAACACCGTGAACCAATCTGATCTCACTGGACAGCAGCACAAACACTCTGTTCCAATGAACACCGTGAACCAATCTGATCTCACTGGACAGCAGCACAAACACTCTGTTCCAATGAACACCGTGAACCAATCTGATCTCACTGGACAGCAGCACAAACACTCTGTTCCAATGAACACCGTGAACCAATCTGATCTCACTGGACAGCAGCACAAACACTCTGTACAAGAGAACACCATGTACCAATCTGATCTCACTGGACAGCAGGAGACACAGCGACCATTCAAACCTCCCGATTTAACTCAGAAAATACAGTCTGCCCTCCGCTTGTTCACCAAATCCTATGAAGACAGCGGAGATGGAGAGAACATCAAGTTCATAGCAGCAGTTATACATGATATCAGTATTCCTGGATCCTCCATTCGTCTGTATCAACAAGGCAGTATCATCACCACCAACTTTCAGCTGGGATTAAAACCTGATCCATTCCAGGTAGCAGAGATAAAACAGAGCTGTGTCTTCCTGCAGTTTCCACAGTCAACCATCAGAAGACCTGAGAGGTACAGAGTAGAGTACAGAGTCATGACTACTGGTGTTAGCAAGGTTAGCAAACGGCCATGGAATGTAGTAGACACCCTGGCTCCTGCAGAAACCTGTCTGGTGCCAGGTCTGAAACCGTTCACACTGTACCACATCAGGTACTCTGTTATAGAACACTCTGGTATGAGTGACTTCAGCAAGGTCATTGAGGTCAAGACCCTGAGATCCCCACCTGAACAGCTGTATGTGAGCCGGCTGCTGAACAAAACAAAGGAAACCGTCAAAGTGACTTGGTTCCAGCCAGAGTGTGAAGATGGTGCCTCTGTACTCCACTACAAAGTAGACTATAAAGAGACAGGACTGGAGGGCTGGTCTACCATGGTAACAGAGGGACCTGAATGTTACTGTGATGTAACTCTGAACCTCAGTACCTGCTACAGAGTCAGAGTGTCAGCTGTCTATGGAGAAGGAGACACCAGTGAAACCAGCAGAGAGACAGATGTCCCAGTCAATGGTGAGTTTCTACATAACTATTTAGGAATGATGAGGAAACTAAAGGTTACCCTGTCCTGACCTAGCTAATTATCAAATTAAATATGAAGATGTTTAACATGAAATAAGTCCTGACATCTGCAATTGTAATCTTCTTATTTCTACATACACTATATATAGTATAGCGTTAATGACTCTATGTAGCTACATGTTTATTATGTGTCTATACAGTATATTAGTGTTAATGACTCTATGTAGCTACATGTTTATTATGTGTCTGTATAGCTACATGTTTATTATGTGTATACAGTATATTAGTGTTAATGACTCTATGTAGCTACATGTTTATTATGTGTCTATACAGTATATTAGTGTTAATATGACTCTATGTAGCTACATGTTTATTATGTCTATACAGTATATTAGTGTTAATGACTCTATATAGCTACATGTTTATTATGTGTCTATACAGTATATTAGTGTTAATGACTCTATGTAGCTACATGTTTATTAGTGTTAATATGACTCTATGTAGCTACATGTTTATTAGTGTTAATATGACTATGTAGCTACATGTTTTTTAGTGTTAATGACTCTATGTAGCTACATGTTTATTAGTGTTAATGACTCTATGTAGCTACATGTTTATTAGTGTTAATGACTCTATGTAGCTACATGTTTATTAGTGTTAATGACTCTATGTAGCTACATGTTTTTTAGTGTTAATGACTCTATGTAGCTACATGTTTATTAGTGTTAATATGACTCTATGTAGCTACATGTTTATTATGTCTATACAGTATATTAGTGTTAATGACTCTATATAGCTACATGTTTATTAGTGTTAATGACTCTATGTAGCTACATGTTTATTAGTGTTAATGACTCTATGTAGCTACATGTTTTTTAGTGTTAATGACTCTATGTAGCTACATGTTTATTAGTGTTAATATGACTATGTAGCTACATGTTTTTTAGTGTTAATGACTCTATGTAGCTACATGTTTTTTAGTGTTAATGACTACTGGTGTTATCAAGGTTAGCAAACGTAGCTACATGTTGTACATAAACATAAACATGTAGCTACATGTTTATTAGTGTTAATATGACTATGTAGCTACATGTTTATTAGTGTTAATATGACTATGTAGCTACATATTTATTAGTGTTAATGACTATGTAGCTACATGTTTATTATGTCTATACAGTATATTAGTGTTAATGACTCTATGTAGCTACATGTTTATTATGTGTCTATACAGTATATTAGTGTTAATGACTCTATGTAGCTACATGTTTATTATGTCTATACAGTATATTAGTGTTAATGACTCTATGTAGCTACATGTTTATTATGTCTATACAGTATATTAGTGTTAATATGACTCTATGTAGCTACATGTTTATTATTGTTAATATGACTCTATGTAGCTACATGTTTATTAGTGTTAATGACTCTATGTAGCTACATGTTTATTAGTGTTAATATGACTATGTAGCTACATGTTTATTATGTCTATACAGTATATTAGTGTTAATGACTCTATATAGCTACATGTTTATTATGTGTTTATACAGTATATTAGTGTTAATGACTCTATGTAGCTACATGTTTATTATGTGTCAGTATATGAATGACTATGTAGCTACATGTTTATTATGTCTATACAGTATATTAGTGTTAATGACTCTATGTAGCTACATGTTTATTAGTGTTAATATGACTATGTAGCTACATGTTTATTAGTGTTAATATGACTATGTAGCTACATGTTTATTAGTGTTAATATGACTATGTAGCTACATATTTATTAGTGTTAATGACTCTATGTAGCTACATGTTTATTATGTCTATACAGTATATTAGTGTTAATGACTCTATGTAGCTACATGTTTATTATGTCTATACAGTATATTAGTGTTAATGACTCTATGTAGCTACATGTTTATTATGTCTATACAGTATATTAGTGTTAATATGACTCTATGTAGCTACATGTTTATTATGTCTATACAGTATATTAGTGTTAATGACTCTATGTAGCTACATGTTTATTAGTGTTAATATGACTCTGTTGCTACATGTTTATTATGTCTATACAGTATATTAGTGTTAATGACTCTATATAGCTACATGTTTATTAGTGTTAATATGACTATGTAGCTACATGTTTTTTAGTGTTAATGACTCTATGTAGCTACATGTTTTTTGTCTAGTGTTAATGACTATGTAGCTACATGTTTATTAGTGTTAATAATGACTCTATGTAGCTACATGTTTATTATGTCTATACAGTATATTAGTGTTAATGACTCTATGTAGCTACATGTTTTTTAGTGTTAATGACTCTATGTAGCTACATGTTTATTAGTGTTAATATGACTCTATGTTGCTACATGTTTATTATGTCTATACAGTATATTAGTGTTAATGACTCTATATAGCTACATGTTTATTAGTGTTAATATGACTATGTAGCTACATGTTTTTTAGTGTTAATGACTCTATGTAGCTACATGTTTTTAGTGTTAATGACTCTATGTAGCTACATGTTTATTAGTGTTAATATGACTCTATGTAGCTACATGTTTATTATGTCTATACAGTATATTAGTGTTAATGACTCTATGTAGCTACATGTTTATTAGTGTTAATATGACTATGTAGCTACATGTTTATTAGTGTTAATATGACTATGTAGCTACATGTTTATTAGTGTTAATATGACTATGTAGCTACATATTTATTAGTGTTAATGACTATGTAGCTACATGTTTATTATGTCTATACAGTATATTAGTGTTAATGACTCTATGTAGCTACATGTTTATTATGTCTATACAGTATATTAGTGTTAATGACTCTATGTAGCTACATGTTTATTATGTCTATACAGTATATTAGTGTTAATATGACTCTATGTAGCTACATGTTTATTATTGTTAATATGACTGTAGCTACATGTTTATTAGTGTTAATGACTCTATGTAGATACATGTTTTTTAGTGTTAATGACTCTATGTAGCTACATGTTTATTAGTGTTAATATGACTCTATGTAGCTACATGTTTATTATGTTTATACAGTATATTAGTGTTAATGACTCTATGTAGCTACATGTTTATTAGTGTTAATATGACTCTATGTAGCTACATGTTTATTAGTGTTAATATGACTATGTAGCTACATGTTTATTAGTGTTAATGACTCTATGTAGCTACATGTTTATTAGTGTTAATATGACTCTATGTAGCTACATGTTTATTATGTGTTTATACAGTATATTAGTGTTAATGACTCTATGCAGCTACATGTTTATTATGTGTCTATACAGTATATTAGTGTTAATGACTCTATGTAGCTACTTCCGTCGCCGACAGAGATGGCCGCCTCGCTTCGCGTTCCTAGGAAACTATGCAGGTTTTTGTTTTTTTATGTGTTATTTCTTACATTAGTACCCCAGGTCATCTTAGGTTTCATTACATACAGTCGAGAAGAACTACTGAACATAAGAGCAGCGTCAACTCACCATCAGTACGACCAAGAATATGACTTTCGCGAAGCGGATCCTGTGTTCTGCCTTTCACCCAGGACAACGGAATGTATCCCAGCCGGCGACCCCAAAAAACGACTTTGTAAAAGGGGGAAATGGAGCGGTCTTCTGGTCAGACTCCGGAGACGGGAAGATCGTGCACCACTCCCTAGCACTCTTCTCGCCAATGTCCAGTCTCTTGACAACAAGGTTGATGAAATCCGAGCAAGGGTAGCATTCCAGAGGGACATCAGAGACTGTAACGTTCTTTGCTTTACGGAAACATGGCTCACTGGAGAGACGCTATCGGAATCGGTGCAGCCAGCTGGTTTCTCCACGCATCGCGCAGACAGAAACAAACATCTTTCTGGTAAGAAGAGGGGCGGGGGCGTATGCTTCATGGTTAACGTGACGTGGTGTGATCATAACAACATACAGGTACTCAAGTCCTTCTGTTCACCTGATTTAGAATTCCTCACAATCAAATGTCGACCGCATTATCTACCAAGAGAATTCTCTTCGATTATAATCACAGCCGTATATATTCCCCCCCAAGCAGACACATCGATGGCTCTGAACGAACTTTATTTGACTCTTTGCAAACTGGAATCCATTTATCCGGAGGCTGCATTCATTGTAGCTGGGGATTTTAACCTCTTGATCCTACTTGAGACGCAGACGTCCCACCTAGAGCTCTGGAAATGCAAATGCGCTACGCTACACGCTAATAGTATTAGTTAAAACGCAAACGTTCATTAAAATACACATGCTTGGTATTGAATTAAAGCTACACTCGTTGTGAATCTAGCCACCGAGTCAGATTTTTAAAATGCTTTTTGGCGAAAGCATGAGAAGCTATTATCTGATAGCATGCAACACCCCAAAAGACCCGTAGGGGATGTAAACAAAAGAATTAGCATAGTCGGCGCTACACAAACCGCACAATAAAATATAAAACATTCATTACCTTTGACCATCTTCTTTCTTGGCACACCTTGATGTCCCATAATCAATACTGGGTCTTTTTTGGATTAAATCGGTCCATATATAGCCTAGATATCGATCTATGAAGACTGTGTGATAAACGGAAAAAAATAGCGTTTCATAACGTAACGTCATTTTTTAAAAGTTAAAAAGTCGACGATAAACTTTCACAAAACACTTCGAAATACCTTTCTAATGCAACTTTAGGTATTACTACACGTTAATAAGCTATAAAAATCATCAGGAGGCGATGTAAATTCGATAGCTGGTCGTGTGGAAAAAATGTCCGGAAAAACACAGAGACAATGCCTCAAGTTGGTGGTCGGAGGGAATCGGTTCCCTTTGGTCGGATCTACCAAGAATCAAATCAGAATCAAATGAGAAGACTCTATACATCCTGTGGAAGCTGTAGGTACTGCAACCTCGGCCTCATTTAATACGGTTCACCTTTAACAATTCCTGGAAGTGGCGCATGGATATTTTTTTCCATCTCCAGTGATCAGATTTTCCTGCGCTTTTCGATGAAACAGACGTTCTGTTATAGTCACAGCCGTGATTTAAACAGTTTTGGAAACGTCTGAGTGTTTTCTATCCACACATACTAATCATATGCATATACTATATTCCTGGCCTGAGTAGCAGGACGCCAAAATGTTGCGCGATTTTTAACAGAATTTCCGAAAAAGTAGGGGGGAGGCTTAACAGGTTCAAGGCTAATCTGAAAACAAGACTCCCTAAATTTTATCAGCATATCGATTCCGTAACCAGGGCTGGAAAAACCTTGGATCACTGCTATTCTAACTTCCGTGAGGCATATAAGGCCCTGCCCCGCCCTCCTTTCGGAAAAGCTGACCACGACTCCATTTTGTTGATCCCTGCCTACAGACAGAAACTAAAACAAGAAGCTCCCGCGCTGAGGTCTGTTCAACGCTGGTCCGACCAATCTGATTCCACACTCCATGACTGCTTCCATCACGTGGATTGGGATATGTTTCGTATTGCGTCAGACAACAACATTGACGAATACGCTGATTCGGTGAGCGAGTTCATTAGAACGTGCGTTGAAGATGTCGTTCCCATAGCAACGATTAAAACATTCCCAAACCAGAGACCGTGGATTGATGGCAGCATTCGCGTGAAACTGAAAGCCCGAACCACTGCTTTTAATCAGGGCAAGGTGACCGGAAACATGACCGAATACAAACAGTGTAACTATTCCCTCCGCAAGGCAATCAAACAAGCTAAGCGTCAGTGTAGAGACAAAGTAGAATCTCAATTCAACGGCTCAGACACAAGAGGTATGTGGCAGGGTCTACAGTCAATCACGGATTACAAAAAGAAAACCAGCCCCGTCACGGACCAGGATGTCTTGCTCCCAGGCAGACTAAATAACTTTTTGCCTGCTAAGAGGACAATACAGTGCCACTGACACGGCCCGCAACTAAAACATGTGGACTCTCCTTCACTGCAGCCGACGTGAGGAAAACATTTAAACGTGTCAACCCTCGCAAGGCTGCAGGCCCAGACGGCATCCCCAGCCGCGCCCTCAGAGCATGCGCAGACCAGCTGGCTGGTGTGTTTACGGACATATTCAATCAATCTCTATCGCAGTCTGTTGTTCCCACATGCTTCAAGAGGGCCACCATTGTTCCTGTTCCCAAGAAAGCTAAGGTAACTGAGCTAAACGACTACCGCCCCGTAGCACTCACTCCCGTCATCATGAAGTGCTTTGAGAGACTAGTCCAGGACCATATCACCTCCACCCTACCTGACACCCTAGACCCACTCCAATTTGCTTACCGCACAAATAGGTCCACAGACGATGCAATCTCAACCACACTGCACACTGCCCTAACCCATCTGGACAAGAGGAATACCTATGTGAGAATGCTGTTCATTGACTACAGCTCGGCATTTAACACCATAGTATCCTCCAAGCTCGTCATCAAGCTCGAGACCCTGGGTCTCGACCCCGCCCTGTGCAACTGGGTACTGGACTTCCTGACGGGCCGCCCCCAGGTGGTGAGGGTAGGCAACAACATTTCCACCCCGCTGATCCTCAACACTGGGCCCCACAAGGGTGCGTTCTGAGCCCTCTCCTGTACTCTCTGTTCACCCACGACTGCGTGGCCACGCACGCCTCCAACTCAATCATCAAGTTTGCGGACGACACAACAGTGGTAGGCTTGATTACCAACAACGACGAGACTGCCTACAGGGAGGAGGTGAGGGCCCTCAGAGTGTGGTGTCAGGAAAATAACCTCACACTCAACGTCAACAAAACTAAGGAGATGATTGTGGACTTCAGGAAACAGCAGAGGGAACACCCCCCTATCCACATTGATGGAACAGTAGTGGAGAGGGTAGTAAGTTTTAAGTACACATCACAGACAAACTGAATTGGTCCACCCACACAGACAGCATCGTGAAGAAGGCGCAGCAGCGCCTCTTCAACCTCAGGAGGCTGAAGAAATTCGGCTTGTCACCAAAAGCACTCACAAACTTCTACAGATGCACAATCGAGAGCATCCTGTCGGGCTGTATCACCGCCTGGTACGGCAACTGCTCCGCCCACAACCGTAAGGCTCTCCAGATGGTAGTGAGGTCTGCACAACGCATCACCGGGGGCAAACTACCTGCCCTTCAGGACACCTCCACCACCCGATGTTACAGGAAGGCCATAAAGATCATCAAGGACAACAACCACCCGAGCCACTGCCTGTTCACCCCGCTATCATCCAGAAGGCGAGGTCAGTACAGGTGCATCAAAGCTGGGACCGAGAGACTGAAAAAGAGCTTCTATCTCAAGGCCATCAGACTGTTAAACAGCCACCACTAACATTGAGTGGCTGCTGCCAACACACTGACTCAACTCCAGCCACTTTAATAATGGGAATTGATGGGAAATGTTGTAAAATATATCACTAGCCACTTTAAACAATACTACCTAATATAATGTTTACATACCCTACATTATTCATCTCATATGTATATGTATATACTGTACTCTATATCATCTACTGCATCTTTATGTAATACATGTATCACTAGCCACTTTAACTATTGTTTAACTAACTATTGCCACTTTGTTTACATACTCATCCCATATGTATATACTGCACTCAATACCATCTACTGTATCTTGCCTATGCTGCTCTGTACCATCACTCACTCATATATCTGTATGTACATATTCTTTATCCCCTTACACTTGTGTCTATAAGGTAGTCGTTTTGGAATTGTTAGCTAGGTTACTTGTTGGTTATTACTGCATTGTCGGAACTAGAAGCACAAGCATTTCGCTACACTCGCATTAACATCTGCTAACCATGTGTATGTGACAAATAAAATTTGATTTGATTTGTTTATTATGTGTCTATACAGTATATTAGTGTTAATGACTATTTAGCTACATGTTTATTAGTGTTATTTACTCTATGTAGCTACATGTTTATTATGTGTACAGTATATTAGTGTTAATATGACTGTAGCTACATGTTTATTACAGTTTTAAATCACACATTAAACTAAAACTTAAGTTAACTTTATTTT
>NW_024609418.1:137500-165708 GCF_018296145.1 Oncorhynchus tshawytscha | reverse complement strand
CTCTCTGTCCACAATTCCCTTCTCTCAGCCCATTTCTTTCTTTCACTCTCTCGGTCAACACTCCTTCTCTCATCCCATTTCTGTCTCTCTCTCTGTCTGTCACCAATCCTTCTCTCAGCCCATTTCTGTCTCTCTCTGTCTGTCCATCATTCCCTTCTCTCAGCCCATTTCTGTCTCTTTCTCTGTCTGCCATTCCTTCTCTCAGCCCATTTCTGTCTCTCTCTCTCTCTCTTCTCTCAGCCATTTCTGTCTCTTCTCTCTGCCCCATTCCCTTCTCTCAGTCCATTTCTGTCTCTCTCTGTCTCTCTCTCCACCATTCCTTCTCTCATCCAATTTCTGTCTCTCTCTCTGTCTGTCCACCCATTCCCCTTCTCTCAGCCCATTTCTGTCTCTCTCTTTCTTTCTCTGTCCACCATTCCTTCTCTCAGCCCATTCTGTCTCTCTCTTTCTTTCTCTGTCCACCATTCCCTTCTCAGGCCATTTCTGTCTCTCTCTTTCTTTCTCTGTCCACCATTCCTTCTCTCCAGCCCATTTCTGTCTCTCTCTCTCTCTGTCCACCATTCCTTCTCTCAGATAATTTCTGTCTCTCTCTCTCTCTGTTCACCATTCCTTCTCTCAGCCCATTTCTGTCTCTCTCTCTCTGTCCACCATTCCCTTCTCTCAGCCCATTTCTGTCTCTCTCTCTCTCTCTCTCTGTTCACCATTCCTTCTCTCAGCCCATTTCTGTCTCTCTCTCTCTGTCCACCATTCCTTCTCTCAGCCCATTTCTGTCTCTCTCTCTCTCTCCACCATTCCCTTCTCTCAGCCCATTTCTGTCTCTCTCTCTCTCTGTCACCATTCCCTCTCTCAGCCCATTTCTGTCTCTCTTTCTCTCTGTCTACCATTCCCTTCTCTCAGCCCATTTCTGTCTCTCTCTGCTCTCTGTCCACCATTCCCTTCTCTCAGCCCATTTCTTTCTTTCACTCTCTCGGTCCACCATTCCCTTCTCTCATCCCATTTCTGTCTCTCTCTCTGTCTGTCAGCCAATCCCTTCTCTCAGCCCATTTCTGTCTCTCTCTCTCTCCACCACTCCTTCTCTCATCCCATTCTGTTCTCTCTCTGTCTGCCCATTTCTGTCTCTCTCTCTCTCTGTCCACCATTCCCTTCTCTCAGCCCATTTCTGTCTCTCTTTCTCTCTGTCCACCATTCCCTTCTCTCAGCCCATTTCTGTCTCTCTCTCTCTCTGTCCACCATTCCCTTCTCTCAGCCCATTTCTGTCTCTCTCTCTGTCTGTCCACCATTCCTTCTCTCAGCCCATTTCTGTCTCTCTCTCTCTCTCTGTCCACCATTCCTTCTCTCAGCCCATTTCTGTCTCTCTCTCTCTGTCCACCATTCCTTCTCTCAGCCCATTTCTGTCTCTCTCTCTCTGTCCACCATTCCCTTCTCTCAGCCCATTTCTGTCTCTCTCTCTGTCTGTCACCATTCCCTTCTCTCAGCCCATTTCTGTCTCTCTCTCTCTCTGTCCACCATTCCCTCCTCTCAGCCCATTTCTGTCTCTCTTTCTCTCTGTCTACCATTCCTTCTCTCAGCCCATTTCTGTCTCTCTCAGCTCTCTGTCCACCATTCCCTTCTCTCAGCCCATTTCTTTCTTTCACTCTCTCGGTCCACCACTCCTTCTCTCATCCCATTTCTGTCTCTCTCTCTGTCTGTCAGTCCCTTCTCTCAGCCCATTTCTGTCTCTCTCTGTCTGTCCACCATTCCCTTCTCTCATCCCATTTCTGTCTCTCTCTCTGTCTGTCCACCATTCCCTTCTCTCAGCCCATTTCTGTCTCTCTCTCTGTCCCATCATTCCTTCTCTCAGCCCATTTCTGTCTCTCTCTCTCTCTGTCCACCATTCCCTTCTCTCAGCCCATTTCGGTCCATTTCTGTCTCTCTCTCTTGTCTCTCTCTGTCCACCATTCCCTTCTCTCAGCCCATTTCTGTCTCTCTCTCTCTGTCCACCATTCCCTTCTCTCAGCCATTTCTGTCTCTCTCTCTCTCTGTCCACCATTCCCTTCTCTCAGCCCATTTCTGTCTCTCTCTCTCTCTGTCCACCATTCCTTCTCTCAGCCCATTTCTGTCTCTCTCTCTCTCTGTCCACCATTCCTTCTCTCAGCCCATTTCTGTCTCTCTCTCTCTGTCCACCATTCCCTTCTCTCAGCCCATTTCTGTCTCTCTCTCTCTCTGTCCACCATTCCCTTCTCTCAGCCCATTTCTGTCTCTCTCTCTCTCTGTCCACCATTCCCTTCTCTCAGCCCATTTCTGTCTCTCTCTCTCTCTGTCCACCATTCCTTCTCTCAGCCCATTTCTGTCTCTCTTTCTCTCTGTCTACCATTCCCTTCTCTCAGCCCATTTCTGTCTCTCTCAGCTCTCTGTCCACCATTCCCTTCTCTCAGCCCATTTCTTTCTTTCACTCTCTCTCCACCACTCCCTTCTCTCATCCCATTTCTGTCCACCATTCCCTTCTCTCAGCCCATTTCTGTCTCTCTCTCTCTCGGTCCACCACTCCCTTCTCTCATCCCATTTCTGTCTCTCTCTCTGTCTGTCAACCATTCCCTTCTCTCAGCCCATTTCTGTCTCTCTCTCTCTCTGTCCACCATTCCTTCTCTCAGCCCATTTCTGTCTCTCTCTCTCTCTGTCCACCATTCCTTCTCTCAGCCCATTTCTGTCTCTCTCTCTGTCTCTCCCTTCTCCACCATTCCCTTCTCTCAGCCCATTTCTGTCTCTCTCTCTCTCTCTCTGTCCACCATTCCCTTCTCTCAGCCCATTTCTGTCTCTCTCTCTGTCTGTCAGCCCATTTCTGTCTCTCTCTCTCTCTGTCCACCATTCCCTTCTCTCAGCCCATTTCTGTCTCTCTCTCTCTCTGTCCACCATTCCCTTCTCTCAGCCCATTTCTGTCTCTTTCCCTTCTCTCAGCCCATTTCTGTCTCTCTCTCTCTCTGTCACCATTCCCTTCTCTCAGCCCATTTCTGTCTCTCTCTCTCTCTGTCCACCATTCCCTTCTCTCAATCATTTCTGTCTCTCTCTCTCTCTGTCCACCATTCCTTCTCTCAGCCCATTTCTGTCTCTCTCTCTCTCTGTCCACCATTCCCTCTCTCAGCCCATTTCTGTCTCTCTCTCTCTCTGTCCACCATTCCCTTCTCTCAGCCCATTTCTGTCTCTCTCTCTCTGTCACCATTCCTTCTCTCAGCCCATTTCTGTCTCTCTCTCTCTCTGTCCACCATTCCTTCTCTCAGCCCATTTCTGTCTCTCTCTCTCTCTCTGTCCACCATTCCTTCTCTCAGCCCATTTCTGTCTCTCTCTCTCTCTGTCCACCATTCCCTTCTCTCAGCCCATTTCTGTCTCTCTTTCTCTCTCCACCATTCCCTTCTCTCAGCCCATTTCTGTCTCTCTCTCTCTCTGTCCACCATTCCCTTCTCTCAGCCCATTTCTGTCTTTCACTCTCTCTGTCCACCACTCCTTCTCTCATCCCATTTCTGTCTCTCTCTCTGTCTCTCCCTTCTCCAGCCCATTTCTGTCTCTCTCTCTCTCGGTCCACCATCTCTCATCCCATTTCTGTCTCTCTCTCTGTCTGTCAACCAATCCCTTCTCTCAGCCCATTTCTGTCTCTCTCTCTGTCTGTCAACCAATCCCTTCTCTCAGCCCATTTCTGTCTCTCTCTCTCTCGGTCCACCACTCCCTTCTCTCATCCCATTTCTGTCTCTCTCTCTGTCTGTCAACCAATCCCTTCTCTCAGCCCATTTCTGTCTCTCTCTCTGTCTGTCCATCATTCCCTTCTCTCAGCCCATTTCTGTCTCTCTCTCCCTCTGTCCACCATTCCTTCTCTCAGCCCATTTCTGTCTCTCTCTCTGTCCACCATTCCTTCTCTCAGCCCATTTCTGTCTCTCTCTTTCTTTCTCTGTCCACCATTCCCTTCTCTCAGTCCATTTCTGTCTCTCTCTCTCTCTCTCTGTCCACCATTCCCTTCTCTCAGCCCATTTCTGTCTCTCTCTCTGTCTGTCCATCATTCCTTCTCTCAGCCCATTTCTGTCTCTCTCTCTCTCTGTCCACCATTCCCTTCTCTCAGTCCATTTCTGTCTCTCTCTCTCTCTCTCTGTCCACCAATCCCTTCTCTCAGCCCATTTTTGTCTCTCTCTCTCTGTCCATCATTCCCTTCTCTCAGCCCATTTCTGTCTCTCTCTCAGTCCCCATTTCCTTCTCTCAGCCCATTTCTGTCTCTCTCTCTCTGTCCACCATTCCTTCTCTCAGCCCATTTCTGTCTCTCTCTCTCTCTTCCTTCTCTCAGCCCTGTCTCTCTCAGCCCATTTTCTGTCTTTCTGTCTCTCTCTCTCAATGTCCACCATTCCCTCCTCTCAGCCCATTTCTGTCTCTCTTTCTCTCTGTCTACCATTCTCTTCTCTCCGACCATTTCTGTCTCTCTCTCTCTCTGTCCACCATTCCCTTCTCTCAGCCCATTTCTGTCCCTCTCTCTGTCCACCATTCCCTTCTCTCAGACCATTTCTGTCTCTCTCTCTGTCTGTCCACCATTCCCTTCTCTCAGCCCATTTCTGTCTCTCTCTCTGTCCACCATTCCCTTCTCTCAGACCATTTCTGTCTCTCTCTCTGTCTGTCCACCATTCCCTTCTCTCAGCCCATTTCTGTCTCTCTCTCTCTCTCTCCACCATTCCCTTCTCTCAGCCCATTTCTGTCTCTCTCTCTCTCTCTGTCCACCATTCCCTCCTCTCAGCCCATTTCTGTCTCTCTTTCTCTCTGTCTACCATTCTCTTCTCTCCGACCATTTCTGTCTCTCTCTCTCTCTGTCCACCATTCCCTTCTCTCAGCCCATTTCTGTCCCTCTCTCTGTCCACCATTCCCTTCTCTCAGACCATTTCTGTCTCTCTCTCTGTCTGTCCACCATTCCCTTCTCTCAGCCCATTTCTGTCTCTCTCTCTGTCCACCATTCCCTTCTCTCAGACCATTTCTGTCTCTCTCTCTGTCTGTCCACCATTCCCTTCTCTCAGCCCATTTCTGTCTCTCTCTGTCTCTGTCCACCATTCCCTTCTCTCAGCCCATTTCTGTCTCTCTCTCTCTCTGTCCACCATTCCCTTCTCTCAGCCCATTTCTGTCTCTCTCTCTCTCTGTCCACCATTCCCTTCTCTCTTTCTCAGCCCATTTCTGTCTCTCTCTCTCTCTGTCCACCATTCCCTTCTCTCAGCCCATTTCTGTCTCTCTCTCTGTCTGTCCACCATTCCCTTCTCTCAGCCCATTTCTGTCTCTCTCTCTCTCTGTCCACCATTCTCTTCTCTCAGCCATTTCTGTCTCTCTCTCTCTCTGTCCACCATTCCTTCTCTCAGCCCATTTCTGTCTCTCTCTCTGTCTGTCCATCATTCCTTCTCTCAGCCCATTTCTGTCTCTCTCTCTCTCTGTCCACCATTCCTTCTCTCAGCCCATTTCTGTCTCTCTCTCTCTGTCTACCATTCCCTTCTCTCAGCCCATTTCTGTCTCTCTCTCTCTCTGTCCACCATTCCTTCTCTCAGCCCATTTCTGTCTCTCTCTCTCTCTCCACCATTCCCTTCTCTCAGTCCATTTCTGTCTCTCTCTCTCTCTGTCCACCATTCCTCCTCTCAGCCCATTTCTGTCTCTCTTTCTCTCTGTCTACCATTCCCTTCTCTCAGCCCATTTCTGTCTCTCTCAGCTCTCTGTCCACAATTCCCTTCTCTCAGCCCATTTCTTTCTTTCACTCTCTCGGTCCAACACTCCCTTCTCTCATCCCATTTCTGTCTCTCTCTCTGTCTGTCAACCAATCCCTTCTCTCAGCCCATTTCTGTCTCTCTCTCTCTCGGTCCACCACTCCCTTCTCTCATCCCATTTCTGTCTCTCTCTCTGTCTGTCAACCAATCCCTTCTCTCAGCCCATTTCTGTCTCTCTCTCTGTCTGTCAACCAATCCCTTCTCTCAGCCCATTTCTGTCTCTCTCTCTCTCGGTCCACCACTCCCTTCTCTCATCCCATTTCTGTCTCTCTCTCTGTCTGTCAACCAATCCCTTCTCTCAGCCCATTTCTGTCTCTCTCTCTGTCTGTCCATCATTCCCTTCTCTCAGCCCATTTCTGTCTCTCTCTCCCTCTGTCCACCATTCCCTTCTCTCAGCCCATTTCTGTCTCTCTCTCTGTCTGTCCACCATTCCCTTCTCTCAGCCCATTTCTGTCTCTCTCTTTCTTTCTCTGTCCACCATTCCCTTCTCTCAGTCCATTTCTGTCTCTCTCTCTCTCTCTCTGTCCACCAATCCCTTCTCTCAGCCCATTTCTGTCTCTCTCTCTGTCTGTCCATCATTCCCTTCTCTCAGCCCATTTCTGTCTCTCTCTCTCTCTGTCCACCATTCCCTTCTCTCAGTCCATTTCTGTCTCTCTCTCTCTCTGTCCACCAATCCCTTCTCTCAGCCCATTTTTGTCTCTCTCTCTGTCTGTCCATCATTCCCTTCTCTCAGCCCATTTCTGTCTCTCTCTCTCTCTCTGTCCACCATTCCCTTCTCTCAGCCCATTTCTGTCTCTCTCTCTCTGTCCACCATTCCCTTCTCTCAGCCCATTTCTGTCTCTCTCTCTCTCTGTCCACCATTCCTTCTCTCAGCCCATTTCTGTCTCTCTCTCTCTCTCACCATTCCTTCTCTCAGCCCATTTCTGTCTCTCTCTCTCAATGTCCACCATTCCTCCTCTCAGCCCATTTCTGTCTCTCTTTCTCTCTGTCTACCATTCTCTTCTCTCCGACCATTTCTGTCTCTCTCTCTCTGTCCACCATTCCTTCTCTCAGCCCATTTCTGTCCCTCTCTCTGTCCACCATTCCCTTCTCTCAGACCATTTCTGTCTCTCTCTCTGTCTGTCCACCATTCCTTCTCTCAGCCCATTTCTGTCTCTCTCTCTGTCCACCATTCCCTTCTCTCAGACCATTTCTGTCTCTCTCTCTGTCTGTCCACCATTCCTTCTCTCAGCCCATTTCTGTCTCTCTCTCTCTCTCTCCACCATTCCTTCTCTCAGCCCATTTCTGTCTCTCTCTCTCTGTCCACCATTCCCTCCTCTCAGCCCATTTCTGTCTCTCTTTCTCTCTGTCTACCATTCTCTTCTCTCCGACCATTTCTGTCTCTCTCTCTCTCTGTCACCATTCCTTCTCTCAGCCCATTTCTGTCCCTCTCTCTGTCCACCATTCCTTCTCTCAGACCATTTCTGTCTCTCTCTCTGTCTGTCCACCATTCCCTTCTCTCAGCCCATTTCTGTCTCTCTCTCTGTCCACCATTCCTTCTCTCAGACCATTTCTGTCTCTCTCTCTGTCTGTCCACCATTCCTTCTCTCAGCCCATTTCTGTCTCTCTCTCTCTCTGTCCACCATTCCCTTCTCTCAGCCCATTTCTGTCTCTCTCTCTCTGTCCACCATTCCCTTCTCTCAGCCATTTCTGTCTCTCTCTCTCTCTGTCTTCCTTCTCTCAGCCCATTTCTGTCTCTCTCTCTCTCTCCACCATTCCCTTCTCTCAGCCCATTTCTGTCTCTCTCTCTCTGTCCACCATTCCCTCCTCTCAGCCCATTTCTGTCTCTCTCTCTGTCTGTCCACCATTCCCTTCTCTCAGCCCATTTCTGTCTCTCTCTCTCTCTGTCTACCATTCCTTCTCTCAGACCATTTCTGTCTCTCTCTCTCTGTCCACCATTCCCTTCTCTCAGCCCATTTCTGTCTCTCTCTCTCTCTGTCCACATTCCCTTCTCTCAGCCCATTTCTGTCTCTCTCTCTCTCTGTCCCCTTCTCTCACCATTTCTGTCTCTCTCTCTGTCCACCATTCCTTCTCTCAGCCCATTTCTGTCTCTCTCTCTCTCTGTCCACCATTCCCTTCTCTCAGCCCATTTCTGTCTCTCTCTCTCTGTCCACCATTCCCTTCTCTCAGCCCATTTCTGTCTCTCTCTCTCTCTGTCCACCATTCCCTTCTCTCAGCCATTTCTGTCTCTCTCTCTGTCTGTCCATCATTCCTTCTCTCAGCCCATTTCTGTCTCTCTTTCTCTCTGTCTAGCTCTTCTCTCAGCCATTTCTGTCTCTCTCTCTCTCTGTCCACCATTCCTTCTCTCAGCCCATTTCTGTCTCTCTCTCTGTCCATTCCCTTCTCTCAGACCATTTCTGTCTCTCTCTCTGTCTGTCCACCATTCCTTCTCTCAGCCCATTTCTGTCTCTCTCTCTCTGTCCACCATTCCCTTCTCTCAGCCCATTTCTGTCTCTCTCTCTGTCTGTCCACCATTCCCTTCTCTCAGTCCATTTCTGTCTCTCTCTCTCTCTGTCCACCATTCCCTCCTCTCAGCCCATTTCTGTCTCTCTTTCTCTCTGTCTACCATTCCCTTCTCTCAGCCCATTTCTGTCTCTCTCAGCTCTCTGTCCACAATTCCCTTCTCTCAGCCCATTTCTTTCTTTCACTCTCTCGGTCCAACACTCCCTTCTCTCATCCCATTTCTGTCTCTCTCTCTGTCTGTCAACCAATCCCTTCTCTCAGCCCATTTCTGTCTCTCTCTCTCTCGGTCCACCACTCCCTTCTCTCATCCCATTTCTGTCTCTCTCTCTGTCTGTCAACCAATCCCTTCTCTCAGCCCATTTCTGTCTCTCTCTCTGTCTGTCCATCATTCCCTTCTCTCAGCCCATTTCTGTCTCTCTCTCTCTGTCCACCATTCCCTTCTCTCAGCCCATTTCTGTCTCTCTCTCTGTCTGTCCACCATTCCCTTCTCTCAGTCCATTTCTGTCTCTCTCTCTCTCTCTGTCCACCATTCCCTTCTCTCATCCAATTTCTGTCTCTCTCTCTGTCTGTCCACCATTCCCTTCTCTCAGCCCATTTCTGTCTCTCTCTTTCTTTCTCTGTCCACCATTCCCTTCTCTCAGCCCATTCCTGTCTCTCTCTTTCTTTCTCTGTCCACCATTCCCTTCTCTCAGGCCATTTCTGTCTCTCTCTTTCTTTCTCTGTCCACCATTCCCTTCTCTCAGCCCATTTCTGTCTCTCTCTCTCTCTGTCCACCATTCCCTTCTCTCAGATAATTTCTGTCTCTCTCTCTCTCTGTTCACCATTCCCTTCTCTCAGCCCATTTCTGTCTCTCTCTCTCTCTCTGCCCACCATTCCTTCTCTCACCATTTCTCTCTCTCTCTCTCTCTCTCTCTCTGTTCACCATTCCCTTCTCTCAGCCCATTTCTGTCTCTCTCTCTCTGTCCACCATTCCTTCTCTCAGCCCATTTCTGTCTCTCTCTCTCTCTCTCCACCATTCCTTCTCTCAGCCCATTTCTGTCTCTCTCTCTCTCTGTCCACCATTCCCTCCTCTCAGCCCATTTCTGTCTCTCTTTCTCTCTGTCTACCATTCCTTCTCTCAGCCCATTTCTGTCTCTCTCAGCTCTCTGTCCACCATTCCTTCTCTCAGCCCATTTCTTTCTTTCACTCTCTCGGTCCACCACTCCCTTCTCTCATCCCATTTCTGTCTCTCTCTCTGTCTGTCAACCAATCCCTTCTCTCAGCCCATTTCTGTCTCTCTCTCTCGGTCCACCACTCCCTTCTCTCATCCCATTTCTGTCTCTCTCTCTGTCTGTCAACCAATCCCTTCTCTCAGCCCATTTCTGTCTCTCTCTCTGTCTGTCCATCATTCCCTTCTCTCAGCCCATTTCTGTCTCTCTCTCTCTCTGTCCACCATTCCCTTCTCTCAGCCCATTTCTGTCTCTCTCTCTCTGTCCACCATTCCCTTCTCTCAGCCCATTTCTGTCTCTCTCTCTCTCTGTCCACCATTCCCTTCTCTCAGCCCATTTCTGTCTCTCTCTCTCTCTCCACCATTCCCTTCTCTCAGCCCATTTCTGTCTCTCTCTCTCTCTGTCCACCATTCCCTCCTCTCAGCCCATTTCTGTCTCTCTCTCTCTCTGTCTACCATTCCTTCTCTCAGCCCATTTCTGTCTCTCTTCTCTGTCCACCATTCCTTCTCTCAGCCCATTTCTGTCTCTCTCTCTGTCCACCATTCCCTCTCTCAGCCCATTTCTGTCTCTCTTTCTCTCTGTCTACCATTCCTTCTCTCAGCCCATTTCTGTCTCTCTCTGCTCTCTGTCCACCATTCCCTTCTCTCAGCCCATTTCTGTCTCTCTCTTTCTTTCTCTGTCCACCATTCCCTTCTCTCAGCCCATTCCTGTCTCTCTCTTTCTTTCTCTGTCCACCATTCCTTCTCTCAGCCCATTTCTGTCTCTCTCTTTCTTTCTCTGTCCACCATTCCTTCTCTCAGCCCATTTCTGTCTCTCTCTCTCTCTGTCCACCATTCCTTCTCTCAGATAATTTCTGTCTCACCATTCCTTCTCTCAGCCCATTTCTGTCTCTCTCTCTCTCTGCCCACCATTCCTTCTCTCAGCCAATTTCTCTCTCTCTCTCTCTCTCTCTCTCTGTTCACCATTCCTTCTCTCAGCCCATTTCTGTCTCTCTCTCTCTGTCCACCATTCCTTCTCTCAGCCCATTTCTGTCTCTCTCTCTCTCTCCACCATTCCTTCTCTCAGCCCATTTCTGTCTCTCTCTCTCTCTGTCCACCATTCCCTCCTCTCAGCCCATTTCTGTCTCTCTTTCTCTCTGTCTACCATTCCCTTCTCTCAGCCCATTTCTGTCTCTCTCAGCTCTCTGTCCACCATTCCCTTCTCTCAGCCCATTTCTTTCTTTCACTCTCTCGGTCCACCACTCCCTTCTCTCATCCCATTTCTGTCTCTCTCTCTGTCTGTCAACCAATCCTTCTCTCAGCCCATTTCTGTCTCTCTCTCTCGGTCCACCACTCCTTCTCTCATCCCATTTCTGTCTCTCTCTCTGTCTGTCAACCAATCCCTTCTCTCAGCCCATTTCTGTCTCTCTCTCTGTCTGTCCATCATTCCCTTCTCTCAGCCCATTTCTGTCTCTCTCTCTCTCTGTCCACCATTCCTTCTCTCAGCCATTTCTGTCTCTCTCTCTCTGTCCACCATTCCTTCTCTCAGCCCATTTCTGTCTCTCTCTCTCTCTGTCCACCATTCCTTCTCTCAGCCCATTTCTGTCTCTCTCTCTCTCTCTGTCCACCATTCCTTCTCTCAGCCCATTTCTGTCTCTCTCTCTCTCTGTCCACCATTCCCTTCTCTCAGCCCATTTCTGTCTCTCTTTCTCTCTGTCTACCATTCCCTTCTCTCAGCCCATTTCTGTCTCTCTCAGCTCTCTGTCCACCATTCCTTCTCTCAGCCCATTTCTTTCTTTCACTCTCTGTCCACCACTCCCTTCTCTCATCCCATTTCTGTCTCTCTCTCTGTCTGTCACCATTCCCTTCTCTCAGCCCATTTCTGTCTCTCTCTCTGTCTGTCCATCATTCCTTCTCTCAGCCCATTTCTGTCTCTCTCTCTCTGTCCACCATTCCCTTCTCTCAGCCCATTTCTGTCTCTCTCTCTCTCTGTCACCATTCCTTCTCTCAGCCATTTCTGTCTCTCTCTCTGTCCTCCATTTCCCTTCTCTCAGCTCCTTTCTGTCTTCCCTTCTCTCAGCCCATTTCTGTCTCTCTCTCTCTGTCCACCATTCCTTCTCTCAGCCCATTTCTGTCTCTCTCTCTTTCCTTCTCTCAGACCATTTCTGTCTCTCTCTCTCTCTGTCCACCATTCCTTCTCTCAGCCCATTTCTGTCTCTCTCTCTGTCCACCATTCCCTTCTCTCAGCCCATTTCTGTCTCTCTCTCTGTCTGTTCCACTCAGCCCATTTCTGTCTCTCTCTCTCTCTGTCCACCATTCCCATTCTCTCAGCCCATTTCTGTCTCTCTCTCTCTCTGTCCACCATTCCTTCTCTCAGCCCATTTCTGTCTCTCTCTCTCTCTGTCCACCATTCCTTCTCTCAGCCCATTTCTGTCTCTCTCTCTCTCTCTTTCTGTCTCTCTCTCTGTCTGTTCCTTCTCTCAGCCCATTTCTGTCTCTCTTCCACCATTCCTTCTCTCAGCCCATTTCTGTCTCTCTCTCTCTCTGTCCACCATTCCATTTCCTCTTCTCTCAGCCCATTTCTGTCTCTCTCTCTCTGTCTTCCTTCTCTCAGCCCATTCTTTCTTCTCTCTCTCGGTCCAACACTCCTTCTCTCAGCCCATTTCTGTCTCTCTCTCTGTCTGTCCACCATTCCCTTCTCTCAGCCCATTTCTGTCTCTCTCTCTCTCTCCACCATTCCTTCTCTCATCCCATTTCTGTCTCTCTCTCTCACCATCCCTTCTCTCAGCCCATTTCTGTCTCTCTCTCTGTCTGTCCATCATTCCTTCTCTCAGCCCATTTCTGTCTCTCTCTCTCTGTCCACCATTCCTTCTCTCATTTCTGTCTCTCTTCTGTCTGTCCACCATTCCCTTCCTCATTTCTGTCTCTCTCTCTCTCTCTCTGTCACCATTCCTTCTCTCATCCATTTCTGTCTCTCTCTGTCTGTCCACCATTCCTTCTCTCAGCCCATTTCTGTCTCTCTCTTTCTTTCTCTGTCCACCATTCCTTCTCTCAGCCCATTCCCTCTCTTTCTCTCCACCATTCCTTCTCTCAGGCCATTTCTGTCTCTTTCTTTCTCTGTCACCATTCCTTCTCTCAGCCCATTTCTGTCTCTCTCTCTGTCCACCATTCCTTCTCTCAGATAATTTCTGTCTCTCTCTCTCTCTGTTCACCATTCCCTTCTCTCAGCCCATTTCTGTCTCTCTCTCTCTCTGTCCACCATTCCCTTCTCTCAGCCATTTCTGTCTCTCCCTTCTCTCAGCCCATTTCTGTCTCTCTCTCTGTCCACCATTCCCTTCTCTCAGCCCATTTCTGTCTCTCTCTCTCTCTCCACCATTCCTTCTCTCAGCCCATTTCTGTCTCTCTCTCTCTCTGTCCACCATTCCCTTCTCTCAGCCCATTTCTGTCTCTCTTTCTCTCTGTCACCATTCCTTCTCTCAGCCCATTTCTGTCTCTCTCTCTCTGTCCACCATTCCTTCTCTCAGCCCATTTCTTTCTTTCACTCTCCGTCCACCACTCCTTCTCTCATCCCATTTCTGTCTCTCTCTCTGTCTGTCACCATTCCTTCTCTCAGCCCATTTCTGTCTCTCTCTCTCTTCTCTCATCCCATTTCTGTCTCTCTCTCTGTCTGTCACCATTCCCTTCTCTCAGCCCATTTCTGTCTCTCTCTCTGTCTGTCCACCATTCCCTTCTCTCAGCCCATTTCTGTCTCTCTCTCTCCTTCTCTCAGTCTGTCACCATTCCTTCTCTCCCTTCTCTCAGCCCATTTCTGTCTCTCTCTCTCTGTCCACCATTCCCTTCTCTCATTTCTGTCTCTTCTCTCTGTCACCATTCCCATTTTTCTGTCTCTCTCTCTCTCTGTTCCTTCTCTCACCATTCTGTCCTTCTCTCAGCCCTCTCATTTTCTGTCTCTGTCCACCATTCCTCTCTCAGCCCATTTCTGTCTCTCTTTCTCTCTGTCTACCATTCCTTCTCTCAGCCCATTTCTGTCTCTCTCTCTCTCTGTCCACCATTCCTTCTCTCAGCCCATTTCTGTCTCTCTCTTCTCTGTCCACCATTCCCTTCTCTCAGCCCATTCTGTCTCTCTCTCTTTCTCTGTCCACCATTCCTTCTCTCAGGCCATTTCTGTCTCTCTCTCTTTCTCTGTCCACCATTCCCTTCTCTCAGCCCATTTCTGTCTCTCTCTCTCTCTGTCCACCATTCCCTTCTCTCAGATAATTTCTGTCTCTCTCTCTCTCTGTTCACCATTCCTTCTCTCATTTCTGTCTCTCTCTCTCTCTGCCACCATTCCCTTCTCTCAGCCATTTTCTCTCTCTCTCTCTCTCTCTCTGTCCACCATTCCCTTCTCTCAGCCCATTTCTGTCTCTCTCTCTCTGTCCACCATTCCCTTCTCTCAGCCCATTTCTGTCTCTCTCTCTCTCTCCACCATTCCTTCTCTCAGCCATTTCTGTCTCTCTCTCTCTCTGTCCACCATTCCCTCCTCTCAGCCCATTTCTGTCTCTCTTTCTCTCTGTCTACCATTCCTTCTCTCAGCCCATTTCTGTCTCTCTCAGCTCTCTGTCCACCATTCCCTTCTCTCAGCCCATTTCTTTCTTTCACTCTCTCGGTCCACCACTCCTTCTCTCATCCCATTTCTGTCTCTCTCTCTGTCTGTCAACCAATCCTTCTCTCAGCCCATTTCTGTCTCTCTCTCTCTCCACCACTCCCTTCTCTCATCCCATTTCTGTCTCTCTCTCTGTCTGTCAACCAATCCTTCTCTCAGCCCATTTCTGTCTCTCTCTCTGTCTGTCCATCATTCCTTCTCTCAGCCCATTTCTGTCTCTCTCTCTCTCTGTCCACCATTCCTTCTCTCAGCCCATTTCTGTCTCTCTCTCTCTGTCCACCATTCCCTTCTCTCAGCCCATTTCTGTCTCTCTCTCTCTCTGTCTTCCTTCTCTGCCCATTTCTGTCTCTCTCTCTCTCTCCACCATTCCTTCTCTCAGCCCATTTCTGTCTCTCTCTCTCTCCACCATTCCCTCTCTCAGCCCATTTCTGTCTCTCTCTCTCTCTGTCTACCATTCCTTCTCTCAGCCCATTTCTGTCTCTCTCTCTCTGTCCACCATTCCTTCTCCACCATTCCCTTCTCTCATCCCATTTCTGTCTCTCTCTCTCTGTCAACCAATCCTTCTCTCAGCCCATTTCTGTCTCTCTCTCTGTCTGTCCATCATTCCTTCTCTCAGCCCATTTCTGTCTCTCTGTCCACCATTCCCTTCTCTCAGCCCATTTCTGTCTCTCTTTCTCTGTCTTCTCTTCTCTCAGACCATTTCTGTCTCTCTCTCTCTCTGTCCACCATTCCCTTCTCTCAGCCCATTTCTGTCTCTCTCTCTCTCTCTGTCCACCATTCCCTTCTCTCAGACCATTTCTGTCTCTCTCTCTCTCTGTCCACCATTCCTTCTCTCAGCCCATTTCTGTCTCTCTCTCTCTCTGTCCACCATTCCCTTCTCTCAGCCCATTTCTGTCTCTCTCTCTCTCTCTCCACCATTCCCTTCTCTCAGTCCATTTCTGTCTCTCTCTCTCTCTGTCCACCATTCCCTCCTCTCAGCCCATTTCTGTCTCTCTTTCTCTCTGTCTACCATTCCCTTCTCTCAGCCCATTTCTGTCTCTCTCAGCTCTCTGTCCACAATTCCCTTCTCTCAGCCCATTTCTTTCTTTCACTCTCTCGGTCCAACACTCCCTTCTCTCATCCCATTTCTGTCTCTCTCTCTGTCTGTCAACCAATCCCTTCTCTCAGCCCATTTCTGTCTCTCTCTCTCTCGGTCCACCACTCCTTCTCTCATCCCATTTCTGTCTCTCTCTCTGTCTGTCAACCAATCCTTCTCTCAGCCCATTTCTGTCTCTCTCTCTGTCTGTCCATCATTCCTTCTCTCAGCCCATTTCTGTCTCTCTCTCTCTGTCCACCATTCCCTTCTCTCAGCCCATTTCTGTCTCTCTCTCTGTCTGTCCACCATTCCCTTCTCTCAGTCCATTTCTGTCTCTCTCTCTCTCTCTGTCCACCATTCCCTTCTCTCAGCCATTTCTGTCTCTCTCTCTCTCTGTCCACCATTCCCTTCTCTCAGCCCATTTCTGTCTCTCTCTCCACCATTCCCTTCTCTCAGCCCATTTCTGTCTCTCTCTTTCTTTCTCTGTCCACCATTCCCTTCTCTCAGGCCATTTCTGTCTCTCTCTTTCTTTCTCTGTCCACCATTCCTTCTCTCAGCCCATTTCTGTCTCTCTCTCTCTCTGTCCACCATTCCTTCTCTCAGATAATTTCTGTCTCTCTCTCTCTCTGTTCACCATTCCTTCTCTCAGCCCATTTCTGTCTCTCTCTCTCTCTGTCCACCATTCCCTTCTCTCAGCCCATTTCTGTCTCTCTCTCTCTCTGTTCACCATTCCTTCTCTCAGCCCATTTCTGTCTCTCTCTCTCTGTCCACCATTCCTTCTCTCAGCCCATTTCTGTCTCTCTCTCTCTCTCACCATTCCCTTCTCTCAGCCCATTTCTGTCTCTCTCTCTCCACCATTCCCTCCTCTCAGCCCATTTCTGTCTCTCTTTCTCTCTGTCTACCATTCCCTTCTCTCAGCCCATTTCTGTCTCTCTCAGCTCTCTGTCCACCATTCCCTTCTCTCAGCCCATTTCTTTCTTTCACTCTCTCGGTCCACCACTCCCTTCTCTCATCCCATTTCTGTCTCTCTCTCTGTCTGTCAACCAATCCCTTCTCTCAGCCCATTTCTGTCTCTCTCTCTCTCGGTCCACCACTCCCTTCTCTCATCCCATTTCTGTCTCTCTCTCTGTCTGTCAACCAATCCCTTCTCTCAGCCCATTTCTGTCTCTCTCTCTGTCTGTCCATCATTCCCTTCTCTCAGCCCATTTCTGTCTCTCTCTCTCTGTCCACCATTCCCTTCTCTCAGCCCATTTCTGTCTCTCTCTCTCTGTCCACCATTCCCTTCTCTCAGCCCATTTCTGTCTCTCTCTCTCTCTGTCACCATTCCTTCTCTCAGCCCTGTCTCTCTCTCTCTCTCCATTCCCTTCTCTCAGCCCATTTCTGTCTCTCTCTCTCTCTGTCCACCATTCCCTCCTCTCAGCCCATTTCTGTCTCTCTTTCTCTCTGTCTACCATTCCCTTCTCTCAGCCCATTTCTGTCTCTCTCTCTCTCACCATTCCCTTCTCTCAGCCCATTTCTGTCTCTCTCTCTCTCTCTCTGTCCACCATTCCTCCTCTCAGCCCATTTCTGTCTCTCTCTCTGTCCCATTCCTTCTCTCAGTTTCTGTCTCTCTCTCTCTGTCCACCATTCCCTTCTCTCAGCCCATTTCTGTCTCTCTCTTTCTTTCTCTGTCCACCATTCCCTTCTCTCAGCCCATTTGTCTCTCTCTTTCTGTGTCTCTCTCTTTCTTTCTCTGTCCACCATTCCCTTCTCTCAGCCCATTTCTGTCTCTCTCTCTCTCTGTCCACCATTCCCTTCTCTCAGATAATTTCTGTCTCTCTCTCTCTCTGTTCACCATTCCCTTCTCTCAGCCCATTTCTGTCTCTCTCTCTCTCTCTGCCCACCATTCCCTTCTCTCAGCCAATTTCTCTCTCTCTCTCTCTCTCTCTCTCTGTTCACCATTCCCTTCTCTCAGCCCATTTCTGTCTCTCTCTCTCTGTCCACCATTCCCTTCTCTCAGCCCATTTCTGTCTCTCTCTCTCTCTCTCCACCATTCCCTTCTCTCAGCCCATTTCTGTCTCTCTCTCTCTCTGTCCACCATTCCCTCCTCTCAGCCCATTTCTGTCTCTCTTTCTCTCTGTCTACCATTCCCTTCTCTCAGCCCATTTCTGTCTCTCTCAGCTCTCTGTCCACCATTCCCTTCTCTCAGCCCATTTCTTTCTTTCACTCTCTCGGTCCACCACTCCCTTCTCTCATCCCATTTCTGTCTCTCTCTCTGTCTGTCAACCAATCCCTTCTCTCAGCCCATTTCTGTCTCTCTCTCTCGGTCCACCACTCCCTTCTCTCATCCCATTTCTGTCTCTCTCTCTGTCTGTCAACCAATCCCTTCTCTCAGCCCATTTCTGTCTCTCTCTCTGTCTGTCCATCATTCCCTTCTCTCAGCCCATTTCTGTCTCTCTCTCTCTCTGTCCACCATTCCTTCTCTCAGCCCATTTCTGTCTCTCTCTCTCTGTCCACCATTCCCTTCTCTCAGCCCATTTCTGTCTCTCTCTCTCTCTGTCCACCATTCCTTCTCTCAGCCATTTCTGTCTCTCTCTCTCTCTCACCATTCCCTTCTCTCAGCCCATTTCTGTCTCTCTCTCTCTCTGTCCACCATTCCCTCCTCTCAGCCCATTTCTGTCTCTCTTTCTCTCTGTCTACCATTCCCTTCTCTCAGCCCATTTCTGTCTCTCTCTGCTCTCTGTCCACCATTCCCTTCTCTCAGCCCATTTCTTTCTTTCACTCTCTAGGTCCACCACTCCCTTCTCTCATCCCATTTCTGTCTCTCTCTCTGTCTGTCAACCAATCCCTTCTCTCAGCCCATTTCTGTCTCTCTCTCTGTCTGTCCATCATTCCCTTCTCTCAGCCCATTTCTGTCTCTCTCTCTCTGTCCACCATTCCCTCCTCTCACCCCATTTCTGTCTCTCTTTCTCTCTGTCTACCATTCTCTTCTCTCCGACCATTTCTGTCTCTCTCTCTCTCTGTCCACCATTCCCTTCTCTCAGCCCATTTCTGTCCCTCTCTCTGTCCACCATTCCCTTCTCTCAGACCATTTCTGTCTCTCTCTCTGTCTGTCCACCATTCCTTCTCTCAGCCCATTTCTGTCTCTCTCTCTGTCCACCATTCCCTTCTCTCAGCCCATTTCTGTCTCTCTCTCTCTGTCCACCATTCCTTCTCTCAGACCATTTCTGTCTCTCTCTGTCTGTCCACCATTCCTTCTCTCAGCCCATTTCTGTCTCTCTCTGTCTCTGTCCACCATTCCCTTCTCTCAGCCAATTTCTGTCTCTCTCTCTCTCTGTCCACCATTCCCTTCTCTCAGCCCATTTCTGTCTCTCTCTCTCTCTGTCCACCATTCCCTTCTCTCAGCCCATTTCTGTCTCTCTCTCTGTCTCCACCATTTCTGTCTCTCTCTCTCTGTCCACCATTCCTTCTCTCAGCCCATTTCTGTCTCTTCTCTCTCTCTGTCCACCATTCTCTTCTCTCCGACCATTTCTGTCTCTCTCTCTCTCTGTCTCACCATTCCCTTCTCTCAGCCCATTTCTGTCTCTCTCTCTCTCTCTCTGTCCACCATTCCTTCTCTCAGCCCATTTCTGTCTCTCTCTCTCTCTGTCCACCATTCCCTTCTCTCAGCCCATTTCTGTCTCTCTCTCTCTCTGTCCACCATTCCTTCTCTCAGCCCATTTCTGTCTCTCTCTCTCTGTCCACCATTCCCTTCTCTCAGCCCATTTCTGTCTCTCTCTCTCTCTGTCCACCATTCCCTTCTCTCAGCCCATTTCTGTCTCTCTCTCTCTCTGTCCACCATTCCCTTCTCTCAGCCCATTTCTGTCTCTCTCTCTGTCTGTCCACCATTCCCTTCTCTCAGCCCATTTCTGTCTCTCTCTCTCTCTGTCCACCATTCCCTTCTCTCAGCCCATTTCTGTCTCTCTCTGTCTGTCCACCATTCCTTCTCTCAGCCCATTTCTGTCTCTCTCTCTCTGTCCACCATTCCCTTCTCTCAGCCCATTTCTGTCTCTCTCTCTCTCTCTCTCTCTGTCCACCATTCCTTCTCTCAGCCCATTTCTGTCTCTCTCTCTCTGTCCACCATTCCCTTCTCTCAGCCCATTTCTGTCTCTCTCTCTCTCTGTCCACCATTCCCTTCTCTCATCCCATTTCTGTCTCCTCTCTCTGTCCACCATTCCCTTCTCTCAGCCCATTTCTGTCTCTCTCTCTCTCTGTCCACCATTCCTTCTCTCAGCCCATTTCTGTCTCTCTCTCTCTCTGTCCACCATTCCTTCTCTCAGCCCATTTCTGTCTCTCTCTCTCTGTCCACCATTCCCTTCTCTCAGCCCATTTCTGTCTCTCTCTCTCTCTGTCCACCATTCCCTTCTCTCAGCCCATTTCTGTCTCTCTCTCTGTCTGTCCACCATTCCTTCTCTCAGCCCATTTCTGTCCTTCTCTCTGTCCACCATTCCTTCTTCAGCCCATTTCTGTCTCTCTCTCTCTGTCCACCATTCCCTTCTCTCAGCCCATTTCTGTCTCTCTCTCTCTGTCCACCATTCCCTTCTCTCAGCCCATTTCTGTCTCTCTCTCTCTGTCCACCATTCCCTTCTCTCAGATCATTTCTGTCTCTCTCTCTCTCTGTCCACCATTCCCTTCTCTCAGCCCATTTCTGTCTCTCTCTCTGTCCACCATTCCCTTCTCTCAGACCATTTCTGTCTCTCTCTCTCTCTGTCCACCATTCCCTTCTCTCAGCCCATTTCTGTCTCTCTCTCTGTCCACCATTCCCTTCTCTCAGACCATTTCTGTCTCTCTCTCTGTCTGTCCACCATTCCCTTCTCTCAGCCCATTTCTGTCTCTCTCTCTGTCTGTCCACCATTCCTTCTTCTGCTTTCTGTCCTCTCTTCTCTCCCCATTTCTGTCTCTTTCTGTCTCTCTCTCTCTCTGTCCACCATTCCCTTCTCTCAGCCCATTTCTGTCTCTCTCTCTCTCTGTCCACCATTCCTTCTCTCAGCCCATTTCTGTCTCTCTCTCTGTCCACCATTCCCTTCTCTCAGCCCATTTCTGTCTCTCTCTCTGTCTGTCCACCATTCCTTCTCTCATCCCATTTCTGTCTCTCTCTCTGTCTGTCCACCATTCCTCTCTCAGCCCATTTCTGTCTCTCTCTCTCTGTCCACCATTCCCTTCTCTCAGCCCATTTCTGTCTCTCTCTCTCTCTGTCCACCATTCCTTCTCTCAGCCCATTTCTGTCTCTCTCTCTGTCCACCATTCCCTTCTCTCAGACCATTTCTGTCTCTCTCTCTCTCTCTCTCTCCACCACCATTCCCTTCTCTCAGCCCATTTCTGTCTCTCTCTCTCTGTCCACCATTCCCTTCTCTCAGACCATTTCTGTCTCTCTCTCTCTCTGTCCACCATTCCCTTCTCTCAGCCCATTTCTGTCTCTCTCTCTCTCTCTCTCTCTCTGTCCACCATTCCTTCTCTCAGCCCATTTCTGTCTCTCTCTCTCTCTGTCCACCATTCCCTTCTCTCAGCCCATTTCTGTCTCTCTCTCTCTCTCTCTCCATTCTGTCCACCATTTCTGTCTCTCTCTCTCTCTCTGTCCACCATTCCCTTCTCTCAGCCCATTTCTGTCTCTCTCTCTCTCTCTCTGTCCACCATTCTCTTCTCTCAGACCATTTCTGTCTCTCTCTCTCTCTGTCCACCATTACCTTCTCTCCGCCCATTTCTGTCTCTCTCTCTCTCTGTCCACCATTCTCTTCTCTCAGCCCATTTCTCTCTCTCTCTCTGTCCACCATTCCCTTCTCTCAGCCCATTTCTGTCTCTCTCTCTCTCTCTCTGTCCACCATTCCTTCTCTCAGCCCATTTCTGTCCTCTCTCTCTGTCCACCATTCCTTCTCTCAGCCCATTTCTGTCTCTCTCTCTCTCTGTCCACCATTCCCATCTCTCAGCCCATTTCTGTCTCTCTCTCTCTCTCTGTCCACCATTCCTTCTCTCAGCCCATTTCTGTCTCTCTCTCTCTCTCCACCATTCCCATCTCTCAGCCCATTTCTGTCTCTCTCTCTCTCTCTCTGTCCACCATTCCCTTCTCTCAGCCCATTTCTGTCTCTCTCTCTGTCTCTCCACCATTCCCTTCTCTCAGCCCATTTCTGTCCTCTCTCTCTGTCCACCATTCCCTTCTCTCAGCCCATTTCTGTCTCTCTCTCTCTGTCCACCATTCCCTTCTCTGAGCCCATTTCTGTCTCTCTCTCTCTCTGTCCACCATTCCCTTCTCTCAGCCCATTTCTGTCTCTCTCTCTCTGTCCACCATTCCTTCTCTCAGCCCATTTCTGTCTCTCTCTGCTCTCTGTCCACCATTCCTTCTCTCATCCCATTTCTGTCTCTCTCTGTCTGTCCACCATTCCCTTCTCTCAGCCCATTTCTGTCCCTCTCTCTGTCCACCATTCCCTTCTCTCAGCCCATTTCTGTCTCTCTCTCTCTCTCTCTCTGTCCACCATTCCCTTCTCTCAGCCCATTTCTGTCTCTCTCTCTCTGTCCAGCATTCCCTTCTCTCAGCCCATTTCTGTCTCTCTCTCTCTGTCCACCATTCCTTCTCTCAGCCCATTTCTGTCTCTCTCTCTGTCCACCATTCCCTTCTCTCAGACCATTTCTGTCTCTCTCTCTCTCTCTCTCTCTCTGTCCACCATTCCCTTCTCTCAGCCCATTTCTGTCTCTCTCTCTCTCTGTCCACCATTCCCTTCTCTCAGCCCATTTCTGTCTCTCTCTCTCTCTGTCCACCATTCCCTTCTCTCAGCCCATTTCTGTCTCTCTCTCTCCACCATTCCCTTCTCTCAGTTTCTGTCTCTCTCAGCTCTCTGTCCACCATTCCTTCTCTCAGCCCATTTCTCTCTCTCTCTCTCTCTCTCTCTCTCTGTCCACCATTTCTGTCTCTCTCTCTCTCTCTGTCCACCATTCCCTTCTCTCAGCCCATTTCTGTCTCTCTCTCTCTCTCTCTGTCCACCATTCTCTTCTCTCCGACCATTTCTGTCTCTCTCTCTCTCTGTCCACCATTCCCTTCTCTCCGCCCATTTCTGTCTCTCTCTCTCTCTGTCCACCATTCTCTTCTCTCAGCCCATTTCTCTCTCTCTCTGTCCACCATTCCTTCTCTCAGCCCATTTCTGTCTCTCTCTCTCTCTCTCTGTCCACCATTCCCTTCTCTCAGCCCATTTCTGTCCTCTCTCTCTGTCCACCATTCCCTTCTCTCAGCCCATTTCTGTCTCTCTCTCTCTCTGTCCACCATTCCCATCTCTCAGCCCGTTTCTGTCTCTCTCTCTCTCTCTCTGCCCACCATTCCCTTCTCTCAGCCCATTTCTGTCTCTCTCTCTGTCTGTCCATCATTCCCTTCTCTCAGCCCATTTCTGTCTCTCTCTCCCTCTGTCCACCATTCCCTTCTCTCAGCCCATTTCTGTCTCTCTCTCTCTGTCCACCATTCCCTTCTCTCAGCCCATTTCTGTCTCTCTCTCTCTGTCCACCATTCCCTTCTCTCAGCCCATTTCTGTCTCTCTCTCTCTCTCTCTCTCTCTGTCCACCATACTCTTCTCTCAGCCATTTCTCTCTCTCTCTCTCTGTCCACCATTCCATTCTCTCAGACCATTTCTGTCTCTCTCTCTGTCTCTCCACCATTCCCTTCTCTCTGCCCATTTCTGTCCCTCTCTCTGTCCACCATTCCCTTCTCTCAGCCCATTTCTGTCTCTCTCTCTCTCTGTCCACCATTCCCTTCTCTGAGCCCATTTCTGTCTCTCTCTCTCTCTGTCCACCATTCCCTTCTCTCAGCCCATTTCTGTCTCTCTCTCTCTGTCCACCATTCCCTTTTCTCAGCCCATTTCTGTCTCTCTCAGCTCTCTGTCCACCATTCCCTTCTCTCATCCCATTTCTGTCTCTCTCTCTGTCTGTCCACCATTCCCTTCTCTCAGCCCATTTCTGTCCCTCTCTCTGTCCACCATTCCCGTCTTTCAGCCCATTTCTGTCTCTCTCTCTCTCTCTGTCCACCATTCCCTTCTCTCAGCCCATTTCTTTCTCTCTCTCTCTGTCCAACATTCCCTTCTCTCAGCCCATTTCTGTCTCTCTCTCTGTCCACCATTCCCTTCTCTCAGACCATTTCTGTCTCTCTCTCTCTCTCTCTGTCCACCATTCCCTTCTCTCAGCCCATTTCTGTCTCTCTCTCTGTCCACCATTCCCTTCTCTCAGACCATTTCTGTCTCTCTCTCTCTCTGTCCACCATTCCTTCTCTCAGCCCATTTCTGTCTCTCTCTCTCTGTCCACCATTCCCTTCTTCTCTGCCCATTTCTGTCCTCTCTCTCTCCTTCCTTCTCTCAGCCCATTTCTGTCTCTCTCTCTCTGTCCACCATTCCTTCTCTGAGCCCATTTCTGTCTCTCTCTCTCTCTGTCCACCATTCCCTTCTCTCAGCCCATTTCTGTCTCTCTCTCTGTCCACCATTCCCTCTCTCAGCCCATTTCTGTCCTCTCTCTGTCCACCATTCCCTTCTCTCAGCCCATTTCTGTCTCTCTCTCTCTCTCTCTCTGTCCACCATTCCCTTCTCTCAGCCCATTTCTTTCTCTCTCTCTCTGTCCAACATTCCCTTCTCTCAGCCCATTTCTGTCTCTCTCTCTGTCCACCATTCCCTTCTCTCAGCCCATTTCTGTCTCTCTCTCTGTCCACCATTCCCTTCTCTCAGACCATTTCTGTCTCTCTCTCTCTCTCTCTCTCTCTCTGTCCACCATTCCCTTCTCTCAGCCCATTTCTGTCTCTCTCTCTGTCCACCATTCCCTTCTCTCAGACCATTTCTGTCTCTCTCTCTCTCTGTCCACCATTCCCTTTTCTCAGCCCATTTCTGTCTCTCTCTCTGTCCACCATTCCCTTCTCTCAGACCATTTCTGTCTCTCTCTCTCTCTCTGTCCACCATTCCCTTCTCTCAGACCATTTCTGTCTCTCTCTCTCTCTCTCTCTCTCTCTCTGTCCACCATTCCCTTCTCTCAGCCCATTTCTGCCTCTCTCTCTCTGTCCACCATTCTCTTCTCTCAGACCATTTCTTTCACTCCGACGCTCTCTTTTTCTCTTATTATAGTTTAACTCGGCACTCTTACCCCCTTCCCTTTCTCTCTCCACTCTCTCTCTGGCTCTGTCTGTCTTTCTCCATCTCTCCTCTTTCCCTTTCTCTCCCTCCACTCTCTAACCCCCCTCCCCCTGTCCCTCTCTCTCTCAGTCTCTCTCCTGTGCTCAGCTGTGGAGTGCAGAAGCTTCTAAATGACAGATCATTATCATGCTAATTAAGGTACTTTGTACCCGGGGCTCATCATTGCCCTGCTCATTAATGGGCCCGCTCACTCGCCGTTCAAATTGGATGGCATTTATTCCACTCTATTGAGGCTTGTGGCGGTCACCATGCATGCTTACTGCTTCCTTCTCCCTGCTCCCTGCTCCCCCTTAAACAATACACGCATAGTGCACGGACCCACCTCTGATTCCCCCCACTTCCTCCATCCCTCCCTCCACTCCACCTCCCGTCAACACATTAAATGCACAGAGACCCAGTTTCAATTCCCCACCCTCTATACCCTCCTCCCTCCATCCATACCCTCCTCCCTCCCTCCCTCCATACCCTCCTCCCTCCATCCATACCCTCCTGCCTCCCTCCATACCCTCCTCCCTCCCTCCATACCCTCCTCCCTCCTCCATACCCTCCTCCCTCCATCCATACCCTCCTCCCTCCCTCCATACCCTCCTCCCTCCCTCCTCCCTCCATCCATCTCTCCCTCCCTCCCCTCCCCTCCTCTTTGATTCCCCCTCCATACCCTCCCTCCCTCCATATCCTCCTCCCTCCCTCCATAACCTCCTCCCTCCCTCCATACCCTCCTCCCCCTCCATACCCTCCTCCCTCCCTCCATACCCTCCTCCCCCTCCATACCCCTCCTCCCGCCCTCCCCTCCTCCATACCCTCCTCCCTCCCCCTCCATCCACCCTCCTCCCCCCCTCCATACCCTCCTCCCCCCTCCCTTCCATACCCTCCTCCCTCCCCTCCATACCCTCCTCCCTCCCTCCATACCCTCCTCCCCCTCCATACCCTCCTCCCCCTCCATACCCTCCTTCCCCCTCCCTCCATACCCTCCTCCCCCCCCTCCATACCCTCCTCCCTCCCTCCATACCCTCCTCCTGCCCTCCATACCCTCCTCCCCCTCCATACCCTCCATACCCTCCTCCCCCTCCATACCCTCCTCCCCCTTCCATACCCTCCTCCCTCCCTCCATACCCTCCTCCTCCCCCTCCATACCCTCCTCCTCCCGCCCTCCATAACCTCCTCCCCCCTCCATACCCTCCATACCCTCCCTCCCTCCCTCCATCCATCCCTCCTCCCTCCCTCCCCTCTTTGATACCCTCCTCCCCCCCTCCCTCCCCTCCCTCCATACCCTCCCTCCATCTCCCTCCATACCCCCCCTCCTCCCTCCTCCCTCCTCCATACCCTCCTCCCCTCCATCTTTCCCTCCCTCACTCCCTCTCCTCTTTCCCTTCTCCCTCCATACCCTCCCCCCCCTCCATACCCTCCTCCCCCTCCATACCCTCCCCCTCCATACCCTCCTCCCCCCTCCATACCCTCCTCCCTCCATAACCTCTCCATACCCTCCTCCCTCCCTCCATACCCTCCCTCCCCCTCCATACCCTCCTCCCCCCTCCATACCCTCCTCCCTCCCTCCCTCTCCTCTTTGATTCCCCCTCCATACCCTCCTCCCCCCCTCCATCTCTCCCTCCCTCCCTCTCCTCTTTGATTCCCCCTCCATACCCTCCTCCCCACCTCCATACCCTCCTCCCTCCCTCCATACCCTCCTCCCTCCCTCCATACCCTCCTCCCTCCCTCCATACTCTCCTCCCTCCCTCCATACCCTCCTCCCTCCCTCCTCCCTCCATCCATCTCTCTCTCCCTCCCTCCATACCCTCCTCCCTCCATCCATCTCTCCCTCACTCTCTGATTCCCTCCGTCCCTCCCTCACTCTCTGATTCCCTCCGTCCCTCCCTCTCCATTTACACTTAAAGACAGTGTAAATGGGTCCAGGCCTGTTGAAAAGGAGACAGAGTTCCTCTCTCTCGCTTGCTACAGTCACTGAACATATTTCTGAGGATCTGATAGGCTGTTACCACGCATGAAGGCATGAAGAGACAGTCAAAAGAGACAGTCAAATGAGACAGTCAAAAGAGACAGTCAAACGAGACAGTCAAAAGAGACAGAAGAGACAGTCAAAGGAGACAGAAGAGACAGTCAACACACAATCCCTTGTCTCTGGTCTCTCTGTTCTTTTAAGCACACACCTCCTTTGTCTTGCTGGTGGAGGGCCCTTCATAGACTCGCCCCCCATGATCTCCTTAAGCCTGGATGGGTCTTTAAAGCCCATTAACTGTTTAAGCTGTTTGAATACAGATCTGGTCTGATTTCGTGAACAACAGCAGCCAGCCCCCACATAGAACCTGTAGACCAACCTCCAGCTGTGGCCTCTGCTCAACACACACATACACACACACACACACACACACACACACACACAGGCATGCGCACACACACATACACACGACACACGCGCAAGTAAGCTATCTCTCTCTCTCAAACACACACACACACACACAGGCATGCGCACACACACACACTTTTGCACATAAACACACAGACTTACACTCATGCACACACACACACACACACATGCATGTAGACACGCACACAAACATGTGGACATAAACAAACACAGAGAGACACACACACACGTTGCGCTGGGCTCCGCTGTGCTGTTAGTGCCTGGCTCAGGCAGGCGAGCGGCGCGCACACACTGAGGGGAAACCATGGTAACGGGAGGTTTTGATGAATAGTGAAGCTAGGTTTGGAGATGAGTGGGATCCGCTCTAGAGAGGAGTACTCAGATATAAAGAAAGCCACAGCTTCAATGAGCATATGACCGTTGTGTTCATACAGGAGCAGGTCCACTGTAATATGTCTGCATGTCTGTGTTCTTATAGTGTCTCTCTCTCTCTCCTCTCTCCCCATCTCTATCTGTCTCTCTCTCTCCCTCTCTTTCTCTCTCCTCTCTCCCCATCTGTCTCTTTCTCTTTCTCTCTCTCCCTCTCTTTCTCTATCTCGCTCTCTCTCTGTCTCTCTCTCCCTCTCTCTCTCTCCTCTCTCTCTATCTGTGTCTCTTTCTTTCTATCTCTCTCTCTCCCTCTCTCTCTCTCACACACACACTCTCTTCCCCTCCCCTCCCTCATTCCGCCTCTAATTGTCAATCAGTAATTCTTCAACAACCGCTGCTGAGCAATGATTTTTTTCTCTACCCTCCTCCTCCTCCCTCTTCCTCCCCCACCACGCTCTTTCCTGCCTAATTGTCGGAGGGCGGCGGTGGTTAATGGAGGCGGTGTCCGCTGAGGTGTGTGTGTGTGTATGTGTGTGTGTGGGTGGGTGGGAGGGTTAATACATGGCTGTGGGGTTACATAAACCTCTGGGCTCCCGCTGTCTCGGCCTCAGTCCCTCGCCTACAAATTGATGGCTTTCTTGAAAAGCCCCTGGAGGGAAAGGGAGTGGAGAGGAGGGGAGAGGAGGGGTAGTGGGGTGTGTAGTTGCTGAGGCGTAGCCGACAGGGATGTCTGGCTCCGTAAGTGGACCGGGAGAAAGACACAGTGACAACTGATAAAAGCTGCTCTGTTGCGAGCCGTACAGAGTAGAATGAGGAGGATGGTGTGCAGAAGAGAGAGAGAGAGAGAAGAGAGAGAGAGAGAGAGAGAGAGAGAGAGAGAGAGAGAGAGAGAGAGGAAGAGAGAGAGAGAGAGAGAGAGAGAGAGAGAGAGAGAGAGAGAGAGAGAGAGAGAGAGAGAGAGAGAGAGAGAGAGAGAGAGAGAGAGAGAGAGAGAGAGAGAGAGAGAGAGAGAGAGAGAGAGAGAGGAAGAGAGAGATAAAGGAGTTGAGCTCTTTGTTGAGGACTAATGAATAAGGCATCCGGCAGCTCCAATTAGCAAAATACAGCCTGCCAGCCAGCCAGCCAACCAGCCTGCCTGCC